>NC_034197.2:43742901-43906430 GCF_002021735.2 Oncorhynchus kisutch | reverse complement strand
AGGCAGAGAGAGAGAGACAGAGAGAGAGAGAGGCAGAGAGGAGAGACAGAGAGAGAGAGGCAGAGAGAGAGAGAAAGGCAGAGAGAGAGACAGAGAGAGAGAGAGAGAGAGACAGAGAGACAGAGAGACAGAGAGAGACAGAGAGAGAGAGGCAGAGAAAGAGAGGCAGAGAAAGAGAGGCAGAGAAATCAAAATGAACAGTAAACACCATTGTAAATACAACCCATATCTATGCTTATTTATTTTATCTTGTGTCCTTTAACCATTTGTACATTGTTAAAACACTGTATATATATATATATTTATTATGACATTTGTAATGTCTTTATTGTTTTTGAAACTTCCGTATGTGTAATGTTTACTGTTCATTTGTTTATTTCACTTTATATATATTCACTTTATATATTATCTACCTCACTTGCTTTGGCAATGTTAACACGTTTCCCATGCCAATAAAGCCCTTGAATTGAATTGAATTGAGAGAGACAGAGAGAGAGGCAACGACAGCAAGAGACACCTAAAAGGAAGCGATTCACAAACCTTCCATAACAAAGCCATCCCCTACAGAGAGATGAACCTGGAGAAGAGTCCCCTAAGCAAGCTGGTCCTGGGGCTCTGTTCACAAACAGAAACACACCCTACAGAGCCCCAGGACAGCAGCACAATTAGACCCAACCAAATCATGAGAAAACAAAAAGATAATTACTTGACACATTGGAAAGAATTTACAAAAAAACAGAGCAAACTAGAATGCTATTTGGCCCTACACAGAGAGTACACAGCGGCAGAATACCTGACCACTGTGTGACTGAACCAAACTTAAGGAAAGCTTTGACTATGTACAGACTCAGTGAGCATAGCCTTGCTATTGAGAAATGTCTGCCGTAGGCAGACATGGCTCTCAAGAGAAGACAGGCTATGTGCTCACTGCCCACAAAATGAGGTGGAAACTGAGCTGCACTTCCTAACCTCCTGCCCAATGTATGACCATATTAGAGAGACATATTTCCCTCAGATTACACAGATCTACAAAGAATTCGAAACCAAACCCAATGTTGATAAACTCCCATATCTACTGGGTGAAATTCCACAGTGTGCCATCACAGCAGCAAGATTTGTGACCTGTTGCCACGAGAAAAGGGCAACCAATGAAGAACAAACACCACTGTAAATACAACCCATATTTATGCTAATTTATTTTATCTTGTGTACCATTAACCATTTGTACATCGTTACAACACTGTATATATATATATATATAATATGACATTTGTAATGTCTTTACTGTGTTGAAAACTCTGTGTAATGTTTACTGTTAATTTTGATTGTTTATTTATCTGTGTTTATGATCTACTTCACCTGCTTTGACAATGTTAACTTATGTTAATAAAGCCCTTCGAATGAAATTGAAGAGAGACGCACCTTGTTAATAAAGCCCTTCGAATGAAATTGAAGAGAGACGCACCTTGTTAATAAAGCCCTTCGAATGAAATTGAAGAGAGACGCACCTTGTTAATAAAGCCCTTCGAATGAAATTGAAGAGAGACGCACCTTGTTAATAAAGCCCTTCGAATGAAATTGAAGAGAGACGCACCTTGTTAATAAAGCCCTTCGAATGAAATTGAAGAGAGACGCACCTATTGTACTAAAAGTTTACTTGGTCAATGAAAAATAAACACACACACGAAGTCGGGAGTTTATGTACTCTTAGGTTGGAGTCATTAAAACTCGTTTTTCAACCACTCCACACATTTCTTGTTAACAAACTATAGTTCTGGTAAGCCGGTAAGAACATCTACTTTGTGCATGACACAAGTAAGTTTATTCACTTTCACAGATTATTTCACTGTATCACAATTTCAGTGGGTCAGAAGTTTACATACACTAAGTTGCCTGTGCCTTTAAACAGCTTGGAAAATTCCAGACAATGATGTCATGGCTTTAGAAGCTTCTGATTGACATCATTTGAGTCAATTGGAGGTGTACCTGTGGGTGTATTTCAAGGCCTACCTTCAAACTCAGTGCCTCTGATTGACATCATGGGAAAATCAAAAGAAAATCAGCCAAGACGTCAGAAAAATTAATTGTAGACCTCCACAAGTCTGGTTCATCCTTGGAAGCAATTTCCAAACCCATGAAGGTACCAGGTTCACCTCAACAAACAGTACGCAAATATAAACACCATCGGACCACGCAGCCGTCAGGGTAGCCTAGTGGTTAGAGCGTTGGGCTAGTAACCGGAAGGTTGCAAGTCCAAACCCCCGAGCTGACAAGGTACAAATCTGTCTGAGTTTAGAGCGATGAAAAGTAGCTAACGGATCTCATGTCTCTTCATTGAGCAGCCCAAGTGGAGCCGTTGCTATGGTTACTCAGACTCCAAACCCCCATGAGCAGAAACCATGCAGAGCGATCTGCCTGCGCAGAGATCAAGTGACAGAGAGGAGATTTACTAACGGTGCCTTAAATTTGACAAAAGCAAATCGGGGTAGGGCCTGAACGTCACAGGCATATGAGGTAGGGCTTAAATCAATGCCCCGGGCCTCCCGGGTGGCGCAGTGGTCTAAGGCACTGGATCAGAGACAGAGACTCTCAGGCATGAGGTAGGGCTTAAAATGAATGCCTGTGCAGGGCTTTACTTTTGACCAGGGCCCATAGGGGAACAGGATGCCTTTTCGGAGAGGGCCCTGGCTGGTTGGTATCTGGTATAGAGGCTACAGGTTGACCCCAACACCGGGCTGGTTGGTATCTGGTATAGAGGCTACAGGTTGACCCCAACACCGGGCTGGTTGGTATAGAGGCTACAGGTTGACCAACACCGGGCTGGTTGGTATCTGGTATAGAGGCTACAGGTTGACCCCAACACCGGGCTGGTTGGTATAGAGGCTACAGGTTGACCCCAACACCGGGCTGGTTGGTATAGAGGCTACAGGTTGACCCCAACACCGGGCTGGTTGGTATCTGGTATAGAGGCTACAGGTTGACCCCAACACCGGGCTGGTTGGTATCTGGTATAGAGGCTACAGGTTGACCCCAACACCAGGCTGGTTGGTATCTGGTATAGAGGCTACAGGTTGACCCCAACACCGGGCTGGTTGGTATCTGGTATAGAAGCTACAGGTTGACCCCAACACCGGGCTGGTTGGTATCTGGTATAGAGGCTATAGGTTAACCACAACACCGGGCTGGTTGGTATCTGGGATGCATCCAGACAGTGACTGAGGCAGAGACTGTGTGTGAGTGTGTGTGTGTGTGTGTGTGTGTGTGTGTGTGTGTGTGTGTGTGTGTGTGTGTGTGTGTGTGTGTGTGTGTGTGTGTGTGTGTGTGTGTGTGTGTGTGTGTGTGTGTGTGTGTGTGTGTGTGTGTGTGTGTGTGTGTGTGTGTGTGTGTGTGTGTGTGTGTGTGTACAATGTATTGTGGTTAGACCTTCATAGCAGAGGATGGATGACCCAACTAAAATCTAGGTAGACCCTCATAGCATTCAATTCAGAGAGCTGAGAGGCAGACACTACATTTTAAAGCATGGACACATACACACACATTAAAGGCATGCTGCTTCCTTTGTTGCAGATGGCTTATCAAGCAGACTGATCATGGCTCCAGATTGACAGCCTGTCAAGAACCACACTGGAACTGACAACCATTAAATACTATTATCATAGATCCCTGCTATGCACTACTTAACACACTGATCTAGATTGTTGTCCTTCTATTTCACCATCTGACCACCAACACGTCTCTCTGGACAATATAATACAGGCCATTTAGCTTTTCATCCAAAGAGAAGAATCCATGTGAGCCCAGGACCAGCAGGAACACAGTGTAATCAGAGAGCCCAGGACCAGCAGGAACACAGTGTAATCAGAGAGCCCACTGTGACCAGCAGGAACACAGTGTAATCAGAGAGCCCACTGTGACCAGCAGGAATACACACTGTAAACAGAGAGCCCACTGTGACCAGCAGGAACACAGTGTAATCAGAGAGCCCAGGACCAGCAGGAACACAGTGTAATCAGAGAGCCCACTGTGACCAGCAGGAACACAGTGTAATCAGAGAGCCCACTGTGACCAGCAGGAATACACACTGAAAAACAGAGAGCACACTGTGACCAGCAGGAACACAGTGTAATCAGAGAGTCCACTGTGACCAGCAGGAACACAGTGTAATCAGAGAGCCCACTGTGACCAGCAGGAATACACACTGTAAACAGAGAGCCCACTGTGACCAGCAGGAATACACACTGTAAACAGAGAGCCCACTGAGACCAGCAGGAATACACACTGTAAACAGAGAGCCCACTGAGACCAGCAGGAATACACACTGTAATCAGAGAGCCCACTGTGACCAGCAGGAACACAGTGTAATCAGAGAGCCCACTGAGACCAGCAGGAATACACACTGTGAACAGAGAGCCCACTGTGACCAGCAGGAATACACACTGTAAACAGAGAGCCCACTGAGACCAGCAGGAATACACACTGTAAACAGAGAGCCCACTGAGACCAGCAGGAATACACACTGTAATCAGAGAGCCCACTGTGACCAGCAGGAACACAGTGTAATCAGAGAGCCCACTGTGACCAGCAGGAACACAGTGTAATCAGAGAGCCCACTGTGACCAGCAGGAATACACACTGTAAACAGAGAGCCCACTGTGACCAGCAGGAACACAGTGTAATCAGAGAGCCCACTGTGACCAGCAGGAATACACACTGAAAAACAGAGCACACTGTGACCAGCAGGAATACACACTGTAAACAGAGAGCCCACTGAGACCAGCAGGAATACACACTGTAAACAGAGAGCCCACTGAGACCAGCAGGAATACAGTGTAATCAGAGAGCCCACTGAGACCAGCAGGAACACAGTGTAATCAGAGAGCCCACTGTGACCAGCAGGAACACAGTGTAATCAGAGAGCCCACTGTGACCAGCAGGAATACACACTGTAAACAGAGAGCCCACTGTGACCAGCAGGAATACACACTGTAAACAGAGAGCCCACTGTGACCAGCAGGAATATACACTGTAAACAGAGAGCCCAGGACCAGCAGGAATACACACTGTAAACAGAGAGCCCACTGAGACCAGCAGGAATACACACTGTAAACAGAGAGCCCACTGTGACCAGCAGGAATACACACTGTAAACAGAGAGCCCAGGACCAGCAGGAATACACGCTGTAAACAGAGAGCCCAGGACCAGCAGGAATACACACTGTAAACAGAGAGCCCACTGTGACCAGCAGGAATACACACTGTAAACAGAGAGCCCACTGTGACCAGCAGGAATACACACTGTAAACAGAGAGCCCACTGAGACCAGCAGGAATACACACTGTAAAACAGAGAGCCCACTGTGACCAGCAGGAATACACACTGTACAACTCATAGATACTGCTGAAAACTTCCTCGGGATAGGGTCCTCCTTTCTCCACTTCCTGTCTGAATGATGTGCCCAAAGTAAACTGCCTGTTTCTCAGGCCCAGAAGCCAGGGTATGCATATAATTGGTATGCATATAAATTCGTGTTTGGGCGTGCGAGGAAGACAAGACGCACCTGCTAATATCGGTTTCCTATTGAACATACTTCTTTCCGTATGAAATATTATAGTTTGATTACATTTTAGGGAACCTGTGCATTTAGACTAACAATAATTTAAGTTTTCAACCGATATAAGACACTTGTATGTACCTCAATGTTTAATATCCAGAATTTTATGATTATTTATTTGAATTGTGCACCCTCCAGTTTCGCAGAAAGTTGCCCCGCTAGCGGGACGCCTAGACTGACGACACGTTCTATTGCCTTATAACAACGTTTATCAAACCAAATCACATTTTATTGGCCGCATAAGATGTTATTGCGGGAGTAGTGAAATTGTGTTTTTAGCTCTAGTAGTGCAGTAATATCTAACAATACACAACCAGTTAAAAAGTTAAATTATGGAATTAAGAAATATACAAATATTAGGATGAGCAATATTTCATTCCGTGGTATAAATATATACAGCACCAGTCAAAGGTTTGGACACATCCTTCCAGTTTTTCTTTATTTTTACTATTTTCTACTTTGTATAATAATAGTGAATACATCCTAATTATGAAATAACACATATGGAATCACGTACAGTCTTTAAGTAGTTCCCACATATGCTGAGCACTTGGCTGCTTTTCCTTCACTCTGCGGTCCGACTCATCCCAAACCATCTCAATTGGGTTGAGGTCGGGGGATTGTGGAGGCCAGGTCATCTGATGAAGCACTACATCACTCTCCTTCTTGATCAAATAGCCCTTACACTTCCTGGAGGTGTGTTGGGTCATTGTCCTGTTGAAAAACAAATGAGTGGGACTAAGCCCAAACCAGATGGGATGGCGTATTGCTGCAGAATGCTGTGGTAGCCATGCTGGTTAAGTGTGTCTGTGATTTATTTGGAATTCAAGGCCGTGTCAACAGGAAAGCACCCCCACACCTCCTCCTCCATGCTTCACGGTGGGAACCACACATGGGGAGATCCATTCACCTACTCTGCGTCTCACAAAGATACCGCGGTTGGAACCAAAAATCTCAAATTTGGACTCATCAGACCAAAGGACAGATTTCCACCGGTCTAATGTCCATTGCTCATGTTTCTAGACCAAACAAGTCTCTTCTTATTGGTGTCCTTTAGTAGTGGTTTCTTTGCAGCAATTCGACCACACAGTCTCCTCTGAACAGTTGATGTTGAAATGTGTCTGTTACAGCAGTTGTAACTCTGGGTCTTTCCTGTGGCGGTCCTCATGAGAGACAGTTTCATCGTAGTGCTTGATGGTTTTTGCGACTGCACTTAAAAAAACTTTCAAAGTTCTTGACATTTTCCGGATTGACTGACCTTCATGTGTTAAAGTAATGAAGGACTGTCGTTTCTCTTTGCTTATTTGAGCTGTTCTTGCCATAATATGGACTTGGTCTTTTACCAAATAGCGCTGTCTTCTGTATTTCATAGTTGAGGTCTTCACTATTATTCTACAATGTAAAAAAATAGTAAAAATAAAGAAAAACCCTGGAATGAATAGATGTGTTCAAACTTTTGACTGGTACTGTAAGTATTCCTCGTCTAGATGGGAGGAAGTAGGATGTCGGGTACCGTGGAGGCGTTATGATCTTTGACTAGTCTCTCAAAGCACTTCATGATGACAGAAGTGAGTGCTACGGGGTATAGTCATTTAGCTCAGTTACCTTTGCTTTCTTGGGTAAAGGAACAATGGTGAACGACATCTTGAAGCAAGTGGCGACAAAAGACTGGGATAGGGAGAGAGTCTGTTTAGGAGAAACAACGGCTCAGCCATGAAGTGGTAGGCCACACAAGTTCACAGAACGGGCCCGGCGAGTGCTGAAGCGCGTAGAGCGTAAGAAGCGTCTGTCCTTGATAGCAACACTCACTACAGAGTTCCAAACTGCCTCTGGAAGCAACGTCAGCACAATAACTGTTTGTTGGTAGATTCATGAAATGGGTTTCCATGGCCAAGCCTAAGATCATCATGCGCAACGCCAAGTGTCAGCTGGAGTGGTGTAAAGCTTGCCGCCATTGGAGTCTGGAGCAGTGGAAACGCGTTCTCTGGAGTGAAGAATCACGCTTCACCATCTGGCAGTCTGACGGACAAATGGGTGTTTGGCGGATGCCAGGAGAACGCTACCTGCCTGAATGCTTAGTGCCAACTGTAAAGTTTGGTGGAGAAGGAATTATGGTCTGGGGCTATTTTCCATGGTTCGGGCCCCTTAGTTCCAGTGAAGGGAAATCTTAAAGCTAGAGCAATGACATTCTAGACAATTCTGTCCATCCAACTTTGTAGCAACAGTTTGGGGAAGGCCCTTTCCTGTTTCAGCATAATGTCCCCGTGCACAAAGCAAGGTCCATTTATTTTATCTTTATTTAACGAGGCAAGTCAGTTAAGAACAAATTCTTATTTTCAATGACAGCCTAGGAACAGTGGGTTAACTGTCTGTTCAGGGGCAGAACGACAGATTTGTACCTTGTCAGCTCGGGGGTTTGAACTTGCAACCTTCCGGTTACTAGTCCAACGCTCTAACCACTAGGCTACCCTGCCGCCCCGTCCATACAGAACGGGCCTACACAGCATGTCTCTCCCGTAGGTTACATGTAGATGTATCAAAAGGATCCTCATCCGTCCTTCAACACTCAGCTGCTAACTCCTTTAAAACCCAAGAACAAAGGAGAGTGGAGGGAGGCACACACACACAGCCAGCATGCGTATGAATCGCGAGATGTGTAGAGGAGAAGTCCTTCACCAGAAGGATCTCTACTGTTTCAAGGTATTGTGGGTAGAGCAGCCGACAGATCTGGGCCTGCATTCAAAAACATGTTGCTGATCTAGGATGCCTCCTTGCAGAATGCCTAAGGCAGGGACCCTGGGTATCTTTCTTTTAGTGGTTTTCCAGAGTCAGTAGAAAGGCCTCTTTAGTGTCCTAAGTTTTCATAACTGTGACCTTAATTGCCTACCGTCTGCAAGCTGTTAGTGTCTTAATGACCATTCCACAGGTGCATGTTCATTAATTGTTTATGGTTCATTGAACAAGCATGGAAAACAGTGTGTAAACCCTTTACAATGAAGATCTGTGAAATTATTTGGATTTTTACAAATTATCTTTGAAAGACGGGGTCCTGAAAAAGGGAGGTTTCTTTTTTTGCTGAGTTTATATACAGGGTCAGTTCCAATACCATACTATATACAGGGTCAGTTCCAATACCATACTATATACAGGGTCAGTTCCAATACCATACTATATACAGGGTCAGGTAATACCATACTATATACAGGGTCAGTTAATACCATACTATATACAGGGTCAGTTCCAATACCATACTATATACAGGGTCAGTTAATACCATACTATATACAGGGTCAGTCCCAATACCATACTATATACAGGGTCAGTCCCAATACCATACTATATACAGGGTCAGTTCCAATACCATACTATATACAGGGTCAGTTCCAATACCATACTATATACAGGGTCAGGTAATACCATACTATATACAGGGTCAGTCCCAATACCATACTATATACAGGGTCAGGTAATACCATACTATATACAGGGTCAGTTCCAATACCATACTATATACAGGGTCAGGTAATACCATACTATATACAGGGTCAGGTAATACCATACTATATACAGGGTCAGTTAATACCATACTATATACAGGGTCAGTTAATACCATACTATATACAGGGTCAGTTAATACCATACTATATACAGGGTCAGATCAATACCATACTATATACAGGGTCAGATCAATACCATACTTTATACAGGGTCAGTTAATACCATACTATATACAGGGTCAGATCAATACCATACTATATAGAGGGTCAGTTAATACCATACTATATAGAGGGTCAGTTAATACCATACTATATACAGGGTCAGTTAATATCATACTATATACAGGGTCAGTTAATACCATACTATATACAGGGTCAGTTAATACCATACTATATACAGGGTCAGTTAATACCATACTATATACAGGGTTAGTTAATACCATATTTTTATTTAACTAGGCAAGTCAGTTAAGAACAAATTCTTATTTACAATGACGGCCTTGATCAGGAGCAGAATAACAGATTTTTACCTTAGGGGACAGGGATACTGGAGTGATGGAGGTAGATATGTATAGGGGGAAGGAGACAGGGATACTGGAGTGATGGAGGTAGATATGTATAGGGGGAAGGAGACAGGGATACTGGAGTGATGGAGGTAGATATGTATAGGGGGAAGGAGACGGGGATACTGGAGTGATGGAGGTAGATATGTATAGGGGGAAGGAGACGGGGATACTGGAGTGATGGAGGTAGATATGTATAGGGGGAAGGAGACAGGGATACTGGAGTGATGGAGGTAGATATGTATAGGGGGAAGGAGACGGGGATACTGGAGTGATGGAGGTAGATATGTATAGGGGGAAGGAGACAGGGATACTGGAGTGATGGAGGTAGATATGTATAGGGGGAAGGAGACGGGGATACTGGAGTGATGGAGGTAGATATGTATAGGGGGAAGGAGACAGGGATATTGGAGTGATGGAGGTAGATGTGTCTTACTGTACACGCCTAGGGCCCAGTCAGTGCGCCTAGGGCCCCGTCAGTGCGCCTAGGGCCCCGTCAGTGCGCCTAGGGCCCCGTCAGTGCGCCTAGGGCCCCGTCAGTGCGCCTAGGGCCCCGTCAGTGCGCCTGGGGCCCCGTCAGTGCGCCTGGGGCCCCGTCAGTGCGCCTGGGGCCCCGTCAGTGCGCCTAGGGCCCCGTCAGTGCGCCTAGAGCCCCCTCAGTGCGCCTAGGGCCCCCTCAGTGCGCCTAGGGCCCCGTCAGTGCGCCTAGGGCCCCGTCAGTGCGCCTAGGGCCCCGTCAGTGCGCCTGGGGCCCCGTCAGTGCGCCTGGGGCCCCGTCAGTGCGCCTGGGGCCCAGTCAGTGCGCCTAGGGCCCCGTCAGTGCGCCTAGGGCCCCGTCAGTGCGCCTGGGGCCCAGTCAGTGCGCCTGGGGCCCAGTCAGTGCGCCTAGGGCCCCCTCAGTGCGCCTAGGGCCCCCTCAGTGCGCCTAGGGCCCCCTCAGTGCGCCTAGGGCCCCCTCAGTGCGCCTAGGGCCCCCTCAGTGCGCCTAGGGCCCCCTCAGTGCGCCTAGGGCCCCGTCAGTGCGCCTAGGGCCCCGTCAGTGCGCCTAGGGCCCCCTCAGTGCGCCTAGGGCCCCCTCAGTGCGCCTAGGGCCCCCTCAGTGCGCCTAGGGCCCCGTCAGTGCGCCTAGGGCCCCCTCAGTGCGCCTAGGGCCCCCTCAGTGCGCCTAGGGCCCCCTCAGTGCGCCTAGGGCCCCCTCAGTGCGCCTAGGGCCCCCTCAGTGCGCCTAGGGCCCCCTCAGTGCGCCTAGGGCCCCCTCAGTGCGCCTAGGGCCCCCTCAGTGCGCCTAGGGCCCCCTCAGTGCGCCTAGGGCCCCGTCAGTGCGCCTAGGGCCCCGTCAGTGCGCCTAGGGCCCCCTCAGTGCGCATACAGATAAAATGAAAAGGTCAATGAGGATACAAGGTTAACTCAGACAGTCAGTGTATCTATTTGTCTTATGGCTTGGCATGCAGAAGCAGAGAGAACAGTCTATGACTTGGGTGGTTGGAGTGTAACAATTTTCCGGGCCTTTCCTTTCACACCCTCTGATATAGAGGTCCTGGATGACAGGGAGCTGGGCCCCAGTGATGTACTGGGCTGTCCTCACCACCCTCTGATATAGGGGTCCTGGATGACAGGGAGCTGGGCCCCAGTGATGTACTGGGCTGTCCTCACCACCCTCTGATATAGGGGTCCTGGATGGCAGGGAGCTGGGCCCCAGTGATGTACTGGGCTGTCCTCACCACCCTCTGATATAGGGGTCCTGGATGGCAGGGAGCTGGGCCCCAGTGATGTACTGGGCTGTCCTCACCACCCTCTGATATAGGGGTCCTGGATGGCAGGGAGCTGGGCCCCAGTGATGTACTGGCAGTGACACAGCCAATCAAGACTGTCTCAGAGGAGTAGCTGGAGAAATTTGAGGATTTGAGGGCCGATGCCAAACTTTTCAGCCTCCTGAGGGGGAAGATATGCTTTTTTTTTTAAGTTAGAAAGTTTACCTCGATACCAACAAAACAAGATAAGCTATCTGTATAGTGGAGCATTTAGAAACTGCAGCGCCTGGTGAAACTAATCAGCTGGTGATGAATGTCGAAAAACAGGTTCGAACACACATGGTACGACAGTACGCACAATTATGGGAAGGTACTGTCACTTCAGAAAACTGTCTGAAACCCTAGAGACATGCATCTATCTATATATAGAGCACTACCCTGGCCCACAGCAGAGCACTACCCTGGCCCACAGCAGAGCACTACCCTGGCCCACAGCAGAGCACTACCCTGGCCCACAGCAGAGCACTACCCTGGCCCACAGCAGAGCACTACCCTGGCCCACAGCAGAGCACTACCCTGGCCCACAGCAGAGCACTACCCTGGCCTCCTCAACCGTCCAAAACACACACAGGCTGATGTTTGGTTAATAGAGGCCTTTACAAGAGAACAGTTTACAAACCAGTGGAATACAACAAGCTAAATGACAGTGTGTGTGAGCATGTGCCTGTGTGTGTGTGTGTGTGTGTGTGTGTGTGTGTGTGTGTGTAGGCCTATATAGGGAAACACATTGAAACAGATGCCGCTGTCTTTGAGACAGCTGTGTAACACGGGCACCAATTACACTGCCACACCCCTCCCTCTCTCTCTCTGTCACACATTATTACACCCCTTAAAAACACCTCTCTCTCAGTCTAACACACAGCCTATAATCTTCACAGACACACACTGGAAGAGAGAGAGAGGGACGAGGGAGGGGAGGAACAGAGGAAGGAAGGAAAGGAAAGTTAAGGAGGAAGGAAGTAAGGGGGAGCAGTGACAACACCAGCCAAAGCAGGGGGGGTGGGGGGTTAGGAAAGGAGAGAAACGGGGAAGAGTGAGAGAGAAAGTGAAACGAACACCCTTTACAGGACAGAATGCCCCAGCAATAACAACTTTCAGACAATTAAAAAAAAGGTGTCGCATCAACAAACAAACAAAAACCTGCCTTTTCAGATAGTAGAATTCAGCTCCAGCATAGAATGTTGGGTATTGTTTCCCTGACGAGAACAAACGTTGCTGATTGGTCTGCTGCTGTGTTGTTTATGGTAGGGTAGCTACAATGCAGTTGGTAAGTATTAGGACCCCTTGACTTGTTCAACATTTTTATAAGTTAGGTGCATCCTGTTTCCATTGATCATCCTTGAGATGTTTCGACAACTTGGAGTCCACCTGTGGTAAATTGAATTGATTGGACATGATTTGGAAAGGCACACACCTGTCTATATAAAAAGGTCCCACAGTTGACAGTGCATATCAGAGCAAAAACCAAGCCATGAAGTCGAAGGAATTGTCCATAGAGCTCCGAAACACAATTTGGTCGAGGCACAGATCTGGAGAAGTGTATCAAATAATGTCATTGCAGGTACCGAAGAACACAGTGGCCTCCATCATTCTTAAATGGAAGAATTTTGGAACCACCAAGACTCTTCCTAGAGCTGGCCGCTCGGCCAAACTGAGCAATCGGGGGAGAAGGGCCTTGGTCAGGGAGGTGACCAAGAACCGGATGGTCACTCTGACAGAGCTCCAGAGCTTATCTGTGGAGATGAGAGAACCTTCCAGAAGGACAACCATCTTTGCAGCACTCCACCAAATCAGGCCTTTAAATCGCAAAACAAAGACTTGTTCTGCCAGAGCGGAAAGAAAGAGGAAAGCGCCACTCTTTAGTTTCCTAGCGAGCCATTTTCAGATCTTATTTGGCTCTTTTTGTAGCTTTGACAACCACGTGTGTGTGTTTTATATACCTGTTCTCTCCCTGTAGAGTTTATACTGCGTGTGTAATTCCTCTGGCAGGGTTTGGAACTGCCCGGTTTGCAGTCCAGGATCAAAGAGTTCACATCTCAGATTTTTCTGCCCTTCGGTCTCTTGACGTTTTGGCCCTGACGGAGATACGGATCACCCCAGAGAACACTGCTACGCTCTCTTCATCTGACTACGTTTTCTCTCATAGTCCGACAGCATCTGGTCATCACCGTGGTAGCACAGGTCATCTCATTTCTCCTAAGTGGAGTTTGTCTAGAGAACAAAGACATTCTTCTTGCCAAAACTCCTAATCCATAAAATTGGAGATTTAAACAATATTTCTATTTTTGAGAATGAGGGAATGGTCCGTGGACGCATAAGGGACAGTCATATCGATATTTGTTTCATGTGATCTCATGAAGGACAGGACACACACATTACTGTGGTTTTGGTTGTGTACACTTCTCAATTATGGGGTTTTCATCTGATGGTTGTATAAAATATGAATGAATATTAACCTATTTGTGAGAAGATGTAATGTGATGGCGGCCTTCTAAACGAGATACTTGTTTAGATATAAAGTTTAACTAGTCAGTAGCCACGCCCCTGTGGGGAAAGACATTACATCAGGCATCATGGAACTTCCACAGAGTATAAAACCACTCGTGACAATTTACATTTTATACCAAAGAGACACACGGTAAGCTGGACGTCAAGAACGATTAATTAAGAAATCTACAAACTAGAGTCCAGATAACGCCGGGCTACTACTCTAGACCATAACATGTCGCGTGTGAAGTGGTTCAAACTACTCTAGAGTCCAGAAAAAAGGAAGCTGTCCCTACATGTCCCTGCATGTCCCTGCATGTTGAAATGGTTGGCAACTCTACCAACGGAAGAGAACAGAGAACGTGGAGATCATTCCCACGTTGAAATAGCTAAGAAATCTACAAACTAAAACAACTATTATTCAGGCTGCAGCTGTTTAACTACTTTAGTCTGGTAAAACACATGATACTGAAGTATCCATTATAACAACCTACAACTCCGACAGACTTTGATCTCCGAAAGGACAAACCAGAGGCTTTCTGTTGACTGACTATGCAGCAGACAGGCCGGCGATCGGAACAACAAAGGCATACACTCGTAAATATGTAAATTGCTATATATTTTCAAATGAGTGGCTGTTCGTGTTAAAAGTTTCGGCATTTCATGAGTGTAGTTATCGACTGTATTACAGTGAATCCTCGGAGTGGCCCCACCCCTTTCCTTTGTCTACCAAGCCGTCATATCGGCTTAGCCCACTAGGTACTTTTCAGTGTATCATGTCAGTAACCAATATATGACCTAATTGGGTGTGTGTTTAGGTAATTCTGTGATTAAGTTAGTAAATAAATAGACCAATTTGTATATCGCTGATTAATGATTCACTTTCTCTGATCATAGGAACAACATGAATTTGTGCATGAGGCAGATGCAGTGAGACTCGAGTTTCACCATCAGGTGGAAGATGGTGTCCCCTCTCTCTGGGCAGTCTCACCGGAGGAAAGGAAGGAGAGCAGGGACCGTGAGAGGCGTACCCTCGGCGGGAGGGAGAAGGTGGCAGAGAGAGTTTCTAAAACAACTAGGAAATAGCAGACTTCTGACTTCAGTGCGTTCAATACAACTGGGAACTCAAAACAAACTAGATCGACTGGGTCGACACGCAAGCATCTTTCTACAGCATCGACCTGAAGTTCACGGCCATCATGATTTGACTTTTCCCAGAGTTCCCTGTTCTCTTAAATACCATCAGATGCATGAACATCAGTCCAGTAAAATAAAAAATGATTTGCAAATGATGCTCAGCTGTGATAATGTATTAGACCAGGCATATAGCCAACATGCTGTGATAATGTATTAGACCAGGCATATAGCAAACATGCTGTGATAATGTATTAGACCAGGCACATAGCCAACATGCTGTGATAATGTATTAGACCAGGCACATAGCCAACATGCTGTGATAACGTATTAGACCAGGCATATAGCCAACATGCTGTGATAATGTATTAGACCAGGCACATAGCCAACATGCTGTGATAATGTATTAGACCAGGCATATAGCCAACATGCTGTGATAATGTATTAGACCAGGCACATAGCCAACATGCTGTGATAATGTATTAGACCAGGCACATAGCCAACATGCTGTGATAACGTATTAGACCAGGCATATAGCCAACATGCTGTGATAACGTATTAGACCAGGCATATAGCCAACATGCTGTGATAATGTATTAGACCAGGCACATAGCCAACATGCTGTGATAATGTATTAGACCAGGCATATAGCCAACATGCTGTGATAACGTATTAGACCAGGCATATAGCCAACATGCTGTGATAATGTATTAGACCAGGCACATAGCCAACATGCTGTGATAATGTATTAGACCAGGCATATAGCCAACATGCTGTGATAATGTATTAGACCAGGCACATAGCCAACATGCTGTGATAATGTATTAGACCAGGCACATAGCCACTATGCTGCTCAAACCTACAGCAAACGTCATTCCTACACACAGTTGAAGTCGGACGTTTACATACACCTTAGTCAAATACATTTAAACTCAGTTATTCACAATTCCTGACATATAACCCTGATAAAAAGGATCACCACTTTATTTTAAGAATGTGAAATGTCAGAATAATAGAAGTGAGAATGATTTATTTCAGTTTTTATTTCCTTCATTACATTCCCAGTGGGTTTACATGCACTCAATTAGTATTTGGTAGAATTGCCTTAAAATTGTTTAACTTCGGTCAATCGCTTGGAGGTAGACTTTGGGGCGGGGTAGCCTAGTGGTTAGAGCGTTGGACTAGTAACCGGAAGGTTGCAAGTTCAAACCCCCGAGCTGACAAGGTACAAATCTGTCGTTCTGCCCCTGAACAGGCAAAATAAGAATTTGTTCTTAACTGACTTGCCTGGTTAAATAAAAGGTTAAATAAAACAAGCTTCCCACAATAAGTTGAGGAATGGGCCAAAATTCACCCCTGACAGAGCTGGTGTAACTGAGACAGTTTTGTAGGCCTCCTTGCTCGCACACTTTTTCAGTTCTGCCCACAAATGTTCTATAGGATTGAGGTCAGGGATTTGTGTTGCCACTCCAATACCTTGACTTTGTTGTCCTTATGCCATTTTGGCACAACTTTGGAAGTATGCTTGGGGTCATTGTCCATTTGGAAGACCCATTTGCAACCAAGCTTTAACTTCCTGTCTGATGTCTTGAGATGTTGCTTCAATATATCCACATAATTTTCCTGACTGATGATGCCAACTATTTTGTGAAGTGCACCAGTCCCTCCTGCAGCAAATCACCCCCACAACATAATGCTGCCACCCCCGTGTTTCACGGTTGGGATGGTGTTCTTCAGCTTGCAAGCATCCCCCTTGTTCCTCCAAACATAACGATGGTCATTATGACCAAAGTTCTATTTTTGTTTCATCAGACCAGAGGACATTTCTCCAAAAAGTACGATCTTTGTCCCCATGTGCAGTTGCAAACCGTAGTCTGGCTTTTTATGGTGGTTTTAGATCGATATAGGACTCGTTTTACTGTGGATGTAGATACTTCTGTACCTATTTCCTCCAGCATCTTCACAAGATCCTTTGCTGTTGTTTTGGGATTGATTTGCACTTTCTGCACCAAAGTACGTTCATCTTTAGGCGACAGAACGAGTCTCCTTCCTGAGTGGTATGACGGCTGCATGGTCCCATGGTGTTTATACTTGCATACTATTGTTTGTTCAGATGAACCTGGTACCTTCAGGCGTTTGGAAATTGCTTCCAAGGATGAACCAGACTTGGAGGTCTACAATTTCTTTTTCTGAGGTCTTGGCTGATTTCTTTTGATTTTCCCATGATGTCAAGCAAAAAGGCATTGAGTTTGAAAGTAGGCCTTGAAATACATCCACAGGTACACTTCCAATTGACTCAAATGATGTCAATTAGCCTATCAGAAGCTTCTAAAGCCATGACATAATTTTCTGGAATTTTCCAAGCTGTTTAAAGGCACAGTCAACTTAGTGTATGTAAACTTCTGACCCACTGGAATTGTGATACAGTGAAATAATCTGTCTGTAAACAATTGTTGGAAAAATGACTTGTGTCATGCAGAAAGTAGATGTCCTAACCGACTTACCAAAACTATAGATTGTTAACAAGAAATTTGTGGAGTGGTTGAAAAACGAGTTAACGACTCCAACCTAAGTGTATGTAAACTTCCGACTTCAACTGTAATTATGGTGCAAAAAAAATCTGAGTGGCTGGTGGACTTTTTTTCATCTACCCGCCACAGTGGCTGGGGGACTAAAAACTACATTTTGGGCTCGACTCAGGAAGGGTAAGGAGATTTCATGTTCTGTTTTCAGCTAGGCTACATGCAGCTATTTACGTTGTACACAAACGGTATGATCAATACGTTCGTACAAACTCTGTGATAGTTTTTTAGCCCAACGCAAAACTCAAGTGGGGAGTTACATGCAGCTAGACAGCATATCAAGACACAGACACAGTGTAACTAGCAATTTAAGGTTCTTGTTTTTGCTCCAATGCAATGTGTCGGGACTGTGTGCCTCTCCTGTTTGTGCCACTGCAATATCCGTTACAACAGGCAGAAAGTTGTAGCCTTCATAAAAGGTCTGGAATGTTCCTTCATTCTGCTACAGGCTTTTGATTTCAGTGGTTCAGAAATACGAGGCAGAGACGTTGGCTACATCGTCATGGTTCAGAAGAGGGTGAGTAAAGAGAAACGAGACGGGAGGTGGTTCAGAAGAGGGTGAGCAAAGAGAGAAACGAGACGGGAGGTGGTTCAGAAGAGGGTGAGCAAAGAGAGAAACGAGACGGGAGGTGGTTCAGAAGAGGGTGAGCAAAGAGAAACGAGAGGTGGTTCAGAAGAGGGTGAGCAAAGAGAAAGGAGAGGTGGTTCAGAAGAGGGTGAGCAAAGAGAAAGGAGAGGTGGTTCAGAAGAGGGTGAGCAAAGAGAAACGAGACGGGAGGTCTGGTGAGCAGTAGCTAAGTTAGAATTTTTTGGGGGTGTAAAATATATTTTTTTAAATGTCCAGAACGTGATCTGGATCAGTAGCTTTGAGAAAGAATATCCATATTTGGTCGGGCGGGGTCGAAAACTCTGTATTCACAGCCACAGCCAAAAATGAAAGTGTCCTCCCTAGACAGACAGAGCGAGATGGAGACAGACAGAGCGAGATGAGCCCTGCAGAGCTCCTGAGGGGGAACTGTGCATCATACATTAAAAAGACCCCATACATATTTAATGACACCTTGAGCGCATCAACACTGAAGCCCCCCCCCTCCCATCTTTATGTGTGGGACAGGGGAGGGTGAATCTGACAAGAGACGGAGAGGGGGGGGGGGGTGCTCAGCAGTTGGCATGATCAAGGGCTCTCTCTCTCACACACACACACACACACAGTGTCAGCACAATTTACACAGCCAGAAACAGACAATGATGTTTTGATGTAATGTTAGCACAACAAAGGAAAAGAATATAGCCTATATTTCCGTGTACTGGAATTTTGGGCTGAGAGAAATGAGGGAGGCACTGCAGCCTGCCACAGAACCAAAACAACACTTGCTACTGGTAGAGATCATACCACGCTCAGTCACTTAGGTCACTCGTTTTGCCCATTCTAACGTTGGGGTTAACTAACAGAACCACCAGGGCTAGCTAACAGGACCACCAGGGTTGGCTAACAGGATCACCAGGGTTGGCTAACAGGACCACCAGGGTTGGCTAACAGGATCACCAGGGCTGGCTAACAGGATCACCAGGGCTGGCTAACAGGACCACCAGGGTTAGGGTTGGCTAACAGGACCACCAGGGTTAGGGTTAGCTAACAGGACCACCAGGGTTAACTAAGAGGACCACAAGGGTTAGCTAACAGGACCACCAGGGTTAGCTAACAGGACCACCAGGGTTAGGGTTAACTAACAGAACCACCAGGGTTAGCTAACATGATCACCAGGGTTGGCTAACATGATCACCAGGGTTGGCTAACAGGACCACCAGGGCTGGCTAACAGGATCACCAGGGCTGGCTAACAGGATCACCAGGGCTGGCTAACAGGATCACCAGGGCTGGCTAACAGGATCACCAGGGCTGGCTAACAGGACCACCAGGGCTGGCTAACAGGACCACCAGGGTTAGGGTTGGCTAACAGGACCACCAGGGTTAGGGTTAGCTAACAGGACCACCAGGGTTAACTAAGAGGACCACAAGGGTTAGCTAACAGGACCACCAGGGTTAGCTAACAGGACCACCAGGGTTAAGGTTAGCTAACAGGACCACCAGGGTTGGCTAACAGGACCACCAGGGTTAGGGTTAGCTAACAGGACCACCAGGGTTAGCTAACAGGACCACCAGGGTTAGCTAACAGGACCACCAGGGTTAGCTAACAGGACCACCAGGGTTAGGGTTAGCTAACAGGACCACCAGGGTTAGGGTTAGCTAACAGGACCACCAGGGTTAGCTAACTAACCCTAACCCACTGTTCCCCTGAGCGAGGCAGTTAACCCACTGTTCCCCTGAGCGAGGCAGTTAACCCACTGTTCCCCTGAGCGAGGCAGTTAACCCACTGTTCCCCTGAGCGAGGCAGTTAACCCACTGTTCCCCTGAACGAGGCAGTTAACCCACTGTTCCCCTGAACGAGGCAGTTAACCCACTGTTCCCCTGAACGAGGCAGTTAACCCACTGTTCCCCTGAACGAGGCAGTTAACCCACTGTTCCCCTGAACGAGGCAGTTAACCCACTGTTCCCCTGAACGAGGCAGTTAACCCCCTGTTCCCCTGAACGAGGCAGTTAACCCCCTGTTCCCCTGAACAAGGCAGTTAACCCCCTGTTCCCCTGAACAAGGCAGTTAACCCCCTGTTCCCCTGAACAAGGCAGTTAACCCCCTGTTCCCCTGAACAAGGCAGTTAACCCACTGTTCCCCTGAACAAGGCAGTTAACCCACTGTTCCCCTGAACAAGGCAGTTAACCCACTGTTCCCCTGAACAAGGCAGTTAACCCACTGTTCCCCTGAACAAGGCAGTTAACCCACTGTTCCCCTGAACAAGGCAGTTAACCCACTGTTCCCCTGAACAAGGCAGTTAACCCACTGTTCCCCTGAACAAGGCAGTTAACCCACTGTTCCCCTGAACAAGGCAGTTAACCCACTGTTCCCCTGAGCACAGAAGACGTGGATGTTGATTAAGGCAGCCCCCCCACACCTCTTTGATTCAGAGAGGTTGGGTTAAATGAGGAAGACACATTTCAGGTGGACAACTGACTAGGTATCCACATTTCACTAATAATAAATAATAATAGCCAACAAATACTATAATAATGACCCAGAACAAATAGAATAGGGTTTCACCAACGTGGTTCATTATTAGGGGTTCAGCAACTAACGTAGCTGCTGAACCCGTAATGAACTCTTCAGCTTTACCACAACACAGAAACACTGACAGGTGTGCAGGCGGAGTAAAACCAACTGGTACCATTCACACACACACAAAGTTAGCTTTGAACTAGCTAGTTGACCACTTTATACTAGCTACGTAGCATTAAAACACACCAGAGCTGGTATTGGATGCTAGTTAGTTCAGTTTGATGTGTATGGGGGTGTGAGTTAGCCAATTTCCCTGTGCAAACACCTGGAAGAATGTGAACTATTTTGTGTGCGGCATAGCAGCAAGTGCCGACATATCAATGTAAACTTCGCCAAACACGTCCAAAGAAACACTTTTTCACACGTCAACACAAGCTTACTTCCTACCGTTTTAGTAATTCCCTGTAATGTTATGACTACAGGTGTCATGCTACAGGTGCCCAGCATGAACAAGTTAGTGGAACCGGGCAACACACGAACTAAACTCACATCAATGTCCCACAGCCGGTAGACAGAAAACACCTACCTCTCATAGACTGACACTTCTCTTCGTTAACCCTCCGCTTGTAGAAATACAAGTCATCCACATAGATGGTCCGTGTGGTGTTTACATAGGATGAATGACCGTCAGCGGGTCGAGTCGAACCCCTGCCCACAAAACAGCGTAGCTCCGTGGGTAGCTGTGCTTTCAGCTGCCGGGGTTGAGCTCCTGTAGGAAAAGTTTCCTAGGGTGAGTTGAGGTTGGACAGGACCCACAATGCAACACGTGGTAGAGGACAGGGGTGTTTTTAAAAGGGTCCGTGTTATTCTGGATCCTTGGGACGTCCCTAAACATTGAATTTAACATTACAATTGTTAAGGTGAGGGTTGTGTTTATAGTTAGTGTAGGGATGTGCCTAACCATTGAAGTTGACCTTTTACAATTGTTAAGGTGAGGGTTGTGTTTATGGTTAATGTTATGGTTAATGTTATGGTTAATGTTATGGTTAGTGTAGGGATGTGCCTAACCATTGAAGTTGACCCGCCTAATTGTTAAGGTGTGGGTTGTGTTTATGGTTAATGTTATGGTTAATGTTATGGTTAATGTTATGGTTAGTGTAGGGATGTGCCTAACCATTGAAGTTGACCCACCTAATTGTTAAGGTGTGGGTTGTGTTTATGGTTAATGTTATGGTTAATGTTATGGTTAGTGTAGGGATGTGCCTAACCATTGAAGTTGACCCACCTAATTGTTAAGGTGAGGGTTGTGTTTATGGTTAATGTTATGGTTAATGTTATGGTTAGTGTAGGGATGTGTCTAACCATTGAAGTTGACCCACCTAATTGTTAAGGGCGGCAGGGTAGCCTAGTGGTTAGAGTGTTGGACTAGTAACCGGAAGGTTGCAAGTTCAAATCCCCGAGCTGACAAGGTACAAATCTGTCGTTCTGCCCCTGAACAGGCAGTTAACCCACTGTTCCTAGGCCGTCATTGTAAATAAGAATTTGTTCTTAACTGACTTGCCTAGTTAAATAAATTAAAAAATTAAAAAAAGGTGAGGGTTGTGTTTATGGTTATGTAGGGACATCCCCATGATTCCAGATAGGTGCAGTGAGGAGGAACTCATCAATTCTTGTGACCAAAAGATGGGTTGGGTAACAACACAGATGTGTGTGCAACTATGGGGCAAAATACAGACAGGGTTGGTTTATGATGTTGACAACAGCGGAAAATGAGTCCACCAGACTGGCACACATTCAACAAGGATATTCGTTCAAATCCGTCATGATTCATGTATTGTAACAGGCAGTCACTTAAGTCCGTTTTGGATATAATTGGCTGTTTTCGCTGCATATAACATGTGAAAGTTGTCCCTTTTCAGGTTTAGAAGAAGTGACTGCTAAATGCTAACTCCCGTTTGTATGAGCTGGTTAGCATAGCCATAAATCAGTGGTGGTATTCAGTCGTTTTTAGCTGTAAAGCAGTTGATTGGTAACTCTTACATTAATTAAGGATCGTAGCCTTTTTTTTTCTTTCAATTTTCACCTAAATTGACATACCCAAATCTAACTGTCTGTAGCTCAGGACCTGAAAGCAAGGATATTCTTATTATTGATACCATTTGAAAGGAAACACTTTGAAGTTTGTGGAAATGTGAAATGAATGTAGCAGAATATAACGCATTAGCGTTTTTTTTTCATCTTTGAAATATGACAGATGAAGGATCATTAGCTTATACACTAACTTTCACACATCTAGATGTCTGGGCAGGGTGGGTGTGGAGCCATAGACAGCAGTGGGGTCAATCTGTAGACCCCAGTTCCTACATTTTAACATAAAAATGGATTCCATTTAACAATAGTCTAAATGTTGGCTCATTTTGCTGGGGGGCAATGGGGAGATTCAGGATCTTTCCCTCACGTGTTTCCATGGCAATTCCATTGTTTTGGTCAAGTTCAATGAACCTCTTTACAGCATCTATAGGCCATGTGGTATACCACCAACTAGAATGTGTTCTAACAGTGTTGGGGAACTTCTCTTTGAAACACTGAGGCATTGTGTTCTGGCTCGTCTCCCTCGGCAACCATGGAATGTAGATCCGGGCTCCTCCATTGTGTCCATGCATCAGGAAAGGATTCTTCTACACACGCTAGTCTAAACTAGCCAAGACCAACTACACAATTAAACAGACTACACAGCTACAAGCTGTGAGTGGAGTTACTGAGTGAATGGACTATACTAAACCAGTTAAATGTCTTATCTGAGATTAAATCTTTAGTCTACTTGGACACCGTTTTAAAAATGTTGATACGTTACAGACTTATTCTACAATCGATTAAATTGTTTTTTCCCCCTCATCAATCTACACACAATACCCCATAATGACAAAGAAAAAATAGGGTTTTAAAATTGTTTGCAAATGTATAAAAAAAAACAGAAATATCACATTTACATAATCTTTCAGACAGAAGCACGTTTGGCAGCAATTACAGCCTCGATTATTCTTGGGTACGACGCTACAAGCTTGGCACACCCGTATTTGGGGAGTTTCTCCCATTCTTCTCTGTAGATCCTCTCAAGCTCTGTCAGGTTGGATGGGGAGCGTCACTGCACAGCTATTTTCAGATCTTTCCAGAGATGTTCGATCAGGTTCAAGTCCGGGCTCTGGCTGGGCCACTCAAGGACATTCAGAGACTTGTCCTGAAGCCACACCTGCATTGTCTTGGCTGTGTGCTTAGGGTCGTTGTCCTGTTGGAAGGTGAACCTTTGCCCCAATCTGAGGTCCTGAGCACTCTGGAGCAGGTTTTCATCAAGGATCTCTCTGTACTTTGCTCCGTTCATCTTTCCCTCGATCCTGACTAGTCTCCCAGTCCCTGCTGCTGAAAAACATCCCCACAGCATGATGCTGCCACCACCATGCTTCACCGTAGGGATGATGCCAGGTTTCCTCCAGACGTGACGCTTGGTATTCAGGCCAAAGAGTTCAATCTTGGTTTCATCAGACCAGAGAATCTTGTTTTGCTCTGACACTCAAAAGTGATACCGGGATACACCTTCAAATCAAATAAAAGTGTATTGGTTGTGTACACAGATTTGCAGATGTTATCGCAGTTTAGTAATATATAATGCTTGTGTTTCTAGCTCCATCGGTACAGTAATATCTAATGCTTGTGTTTCTAGCTCCATCAGTACAGTAATATCTAATGCTTGTGTTTCTAGCTCCATCAGTACAGTAATATCTAATGCTTGTGTTTCTAGCTCCAACAGTACAGTAATATCTAACGCCTGGTGGAAAGCAGACTGTACCAGGTTTTCCTCTAGGATTGTGGGTGGGCTTAGCTCCATTACATTTCTTCTTTATCCTGAAAAACTCCCTAGTCCTTAATGATGACAAGCATACCCATAACATGATACATATGATGGTGTGTTTGGACAGTATATGAATTGAAAAGATGTGTACAGCAGTAGTTATAGCAAATCAAATTGTATTTGTCACATGCACCAAATACAACAGGTAACCTTACTGTGAAATGCTTACTGACAAGCCCTTAAACAATTAATGCAGTTCAAGAAATAGAGTTAGAGAAATTAGAGAAATTATTGACTAAATAAACTGAATTTAAAAAATGTAATTAAAAGTCACACAATAAAACAACAACAAGACTATATACATGGGGTACCGGTACAGAGTCAATGTGGAGGCTATATACAGGGGGTACCGGTACAGAGTCAATGTGGAGGCTATATACAGGGGGTACCGGTACAGAGTCAATGTGGAGGCTATATACAGGGGGTACCAGTACAGAGTCAATGTGGAGGCTATATACATGGGGTACCGGTACAGAGTCAATGTGGAGGCTATATACAGGGTGTACCGGTACAGAGTCAATGTGGAGGCTATATACAGGGGGTACCGGTACAGAGTCAATGTGGAGGCTATATACAGGGGGTACCGGTACAGAGTCAATGTGGAGGCTATATACAGGGGGTACCGGTACAGAGTCAATGTGGAGGCTATATACAGGGGGTACCGGTACAGAGTCAATGTGGAGGCTATATACAGGGGGTACCGGTACAGAGTCAATGTGGAGGCTATATGCAGGGGGTACCGGTACAGAGTCAATGTGGAGGCTATATACAGGGGGTACCGGTACAGAGTCAGTGTGGAGGCTATATACAGGGGGTACCGGTACAGAGTCAATGTGGAGGCTATATACAGGGGGTACCGGTACAGAGTCAATGTGGAGGCTATATACAGGGGGTACCGGTACAGAGTCAATGTGGAGGCTATATACAGGGGGTACCGGTACAGAGTCAATGTGGAGGCTATATGCAGGGGGTACCGGTACAGAGTCAATGTGGAGGCTATATACAGGGGGTACCGGTACAGAGTCAATGTGGAGGCTATATACAGGGGGTACCGGTACAGAGTCAATGTGGAGGCTATATACAGGGGGTACCGGTACAGAGTCAATGTGGAGGCTATATACAGGGGGTTACGGTACAGAGTCAATGTGGAGGCTATATACATGGGGTACCGGTACAGAGTCAATGTGGAGGCTATATACAGGGGGTTACGGTACAGAGTCAATGTGGAGGCTATATACAGGGGGTACCGGTACAGAGTCAATGTGGAGGCTATATACAGGGGGTTACGGTACAGAGTCAATGTGGAGGCTATATACATGGGGTACCGGTACAGAGTCAATGTGGAGGCTATATACAGGGGGTACCGGTACAGAGTCAATGTGGAGGCTATATACAGGGGGTACCGGTACAGAGTCAGTGTGGAGGCTATATACAGGGGGTACCGGTACAGAGTCAATGTGGAGGCTATATACAGGGGGTACCGGTACAGAGTCAATGTGGAGGCTATATACAGGGGGTACCGGTACAGAGTCAATGTGGAGGCTATATACAGGGGGTACCGGTACAGAGTCAATGTGGAGGCTATATACAGGGGGTACCGGTACAGAGTCAATGTGGAGGCTATATACAGGGGGTACCGGTACAGAGTCAGTGTGGAGGCTATATACAGGGGGTACCGGTACAGAGTCAATGTGGAGGCTATATACAGGGGGTACCGGTACAGAGTCAATGTGGAGGCTATATACAGGGTGTTACGGTACAGAGTCAATGTGGAGGCTATATACAGGGTATTACGGTACAGAGTCAGTGTGGAGGCTATATACAGGGTATTACGGTACAGAGTCAGTGTGGAGGCTATATACAGGGTATTACGGTACAGAGTCAATGTGGAGGCTATATACAGGGGGTACCGATACCGAGTCAGTGTGGAGGCTATATACAGGGTATTACGGTACAGAGTCAGTGTGGAGGCTATATACAGGGTATTACGGTACAGAGTCAATGTGGAGGCTATATACAGGGTATTACGGTACAGAGTCAGTGTGGAGGCTATATACAGGGTATTACGGTACAGAGTCAGTGTGGAGGCTATATACAGGGTATTACGGTACAGAGTCAATGTGGAGGCTATATACAGGGGGTACCGATACCGAGTCAGTGTGGAGGCTATATACAGGGTATTACGGTACAGAGTCAGTGTGGAGGCTATATACAGGGTATTACGGTACAGAGTCAATGTGGAGGCTATATACAGGGTGTTACGGTACAGAGTCAGTGTGGAGGCTATATACAGGGTATTACGGTACAGAGTCAATGTGGAGGCTATATACAGGGGGTACCGGTACAGAGTCAATGTGGAGGCTATATACAGGGTGTTACGGTACAGAGTCAATGTGGAGGCTATATACAGGGTATTACGGTACAGAGTCAGTGTGGAGGCTATATACAGGGTATTACGGTACAGAGTCAGTGTGGAGGCTATATACAGGGTATTACGGTACAGAGTCAATGTGGAGGCTATATACAGGGGGTACCGATACCGAGTCAGTGTGGAGGCTATATACAGGGTATTACGGTACAGAGTCAGTGTGGAGGCTATATACAGGGTATTACGGTACAGAGTCAATGTGGAGGCTATATACAGGGTATTACGGTACAGAGTCAGTGTGGAGGCTATATACAGGGTATTACGGTACAGAGTCAGTGTGGAGGCTATATACAGGGTATTACGGTACAGAGTCAATGTGGAGGCTATATACAGGGGGTACCGATACCGAGTCAGTGTGGAGGCTATATACAGGGTATTACGGTACAGAGTCAGTGTGGAGGCTATATACAGGGTATTACGGTACAGAGTCAATGTGGAGGCTATATACAGGGTGTTACGGTACAGAGTCAGTGTGGAGGCTATATACAGGGTATTACGGTACAGAGTCAATGTGGAGGCTATATACAGGGGGCACCGGTACAGAGTCAATGCGGAGGCTATATACAGGGTGTTACGGTACAGAGTCAATGTGGAGGCTATATACAGGGTATTACGGTACAGAGTCAATGTGGAGGCTATATACAGGGTGTTACGGTACAGAGTCAGTGTGGAGGCTATATACAGGGTATTACGGTACAGAGTCAATGTGGAGGCTATATACAGGGGGCACCGGTACAGAGTCAATGCGGAGGCTATATACAGGGTGTTACGGTACAGAGTCAATGTGGAGGCTATATACAGGGTATTACGGTACAGAGTCAATGTGGAGGCTATATACAGGGTGTTACGGTACAGAGTCAGTGTGGAGGCTATATACAGGGTATTACGGTACAGAGTCAATGTGGAGGCTATATACAGGGGGCACCGGTACAGAGTCAATGCGGAGGCTATATACAGGGTGTTACGGTACAGAGTCAATGTGGAGGCTATATACAGGGTATTACGGTACAGAGTCAATGTGGAGGCTATATACAGGGGGCACCGGTACAGAGTCAGTGTGGAGGCTATATACAGGGGGCACCGGTACAGAGTCAGTGTGGAGGCTATATACAGGGGGCACCGGTACAGAGTCAGTGTGGAGGCTATATACAGGGGGCACCGGTACAGAGTCAGTGTGGAGGCTATATACAGGGGGTACCGGTACAGAGTCAATGTGGAGGCTATATACAGGGGGCACCGGTACAGAGTCAGTGTGGAGGCTATATACAGGGGGCACCGGTACCGAGTCAGTGTGGAGGCTATATACAGGGTGTTACGGTACAGAGTCAATGTGGAGGCTATATACAGGGGGCACCGGTACAGAGTCAATGTGGAGGCTATATACAGGGTGTTACGGTACAGAGTCAATGTGGAGGCTATATACAGGGGGCACCGGTACAGAGTCAATGTGGAGGCTATATACAGGGTGTTACGGTACAGAGTCAATGTGGAGGCTATATACAGGGGGCACCGGTACAGAGTCAGTGTGGAGGCTATATACAGGGGGTACCGGTACCGAGTCAGTGTGCGGGGGTACAGGCTAGTTGAGGTAATCTGTACATGTAGGTGGGGGTGAAGTGACTATGCATAGATAATAAACAAACAGAGTAGCACCATTGTACAAGAGGAGGGGAGGGGGGGGGGGGGGGGGGTCAATGTAAATAGTCTGGGTGGCCATTTGATTAATTGTTCAGCAGTCTTATGGCTTGGGGGGTAGAAGCTGTGAAGGATCCTTTTGGACCTAGACTTGGCTCTCTGGTACCGCTTGCCGTGCGGTAGGAGAGAAAACAGTCTATGACTTGGGTGACTGGAGTCTTTGACAATTTTTGGAGCCTTCCTGTGACACCACCGATTATATAGGTCCTGGATGTCAGGAAGCTTGGCCTCAGTGATGTACTGGGCTGTACGCACTACCCTCTGTAGTGCCTTACGGTCAGATGCCGAGCAGTTGCCATACCAGGCGGTGATGCAACCGATCAGGATGCTCTCGATGGTGCAGCTGTAGAACGTTTTGAGGATCTGGGGACCCATGCCAAATCCTTTCAGTCTCCTACGGGGGAAAAGGTGTTGTCGTGCCCTCTTCACAACTGTCTTGGTGTGTTTGGACCGTGATAGTTCATTGGGGATGTGAACACTAAGGAACGTGAGTGTGTTTGGACCGTGATAGTTCGTTGGTGATGTGGAAACTCTCAACCCGCTCCACTTCAGCCACATCGATGATAATGGGGGCCTGTTCGACCCTCCTTTTCCTGTAGTCCATGATCAGCTTTTTTGTCTTTCTCACATTGAGGGAGAGGTTGTTATCCTGGTACCACACTGCCAGGTCTCTGACCTCTGACCTATAGGCTGTTTTATCGTTGTCGGTGATCAGGCTGTTGTGTCGTGTGCAAACTTAATGATGGTGTTGGAGTCGTGCCTGGCCATGCAGTTGTAGGTGAACAGGGAGTACAGGAGTGGACTAAGCATGCACCCCTGAGGAGCCCCTGTGTTGAGGATCAGCGTGGCAGATGTGTTGTTGCCTACCCCTTACCACCTGGGGACGGCCCATCAGGAAGTCCAGGATCCAGTTGCAGAGGGAGGTGTTTAGTCCCAGAGTCCTTAGCTTAATGATGAGCTTCGTGGGCACTATGGTGTTGAATGCTGAGCTGTAGCTAATGAACAGCATTCTCACATAGGTGTTCCTTTTGTCCAGGTGGGAAAGGGCAGTGTGGAGTGCGATTGAGATTGCATCATCTGTGGATCTGTTGGGGCGGTATTTGAATTGGAGTGGGTCTAGGGTTTCCATCATGATGGTGTTGATATAAGCCATGACCAGCCTTTCAAAGCACTTCATGGTGACCGACGTGAGTGCTACGGGGTGGCAATCATTTAGGCAGGTTACCTTTGCTTTCTTGGGCACAGGGACGATGGTGGTCTGTTGGAAACATGTAGACATTACAGACAGAATTGATCTGGTGAAGCCAGCTAGCTAGCTCTATATTATCTAGCTCTATATAATCTAGCTCTATATTATCTAGCTCTATATTATCCAGCTCTATATTATCCGTCTTGTCGTTCAGCCACAACTCGGTGAAACATAAGAGATTACAGTTTTTAATGTCCCGTTTAATGTCCCAACAACAAAAAATATTGTAAAATCAGCGTTGTCAATTGTGAAGACCTAGACAGTTTCTAAATCCTGAATAGGTGAACTTGCTAGCCAGCTAATGACAAATTCAGCAAATCGTTTTTAAAAGTGTGTTTTCGGGGACAGATGGCAACTGATGTGTTAATTTCACTGCATGACATTGGCAAGACAAAACAGTCGTGTCAGACTGGTTTGGAGGTAAGACATTTTAAAACAACATGGCCGCTAGCTGTTCAATCTGGCTAATTATTTGTGAATTCTTACATGATCTATCAATACATGCATGCAGTGCCTGTTTACTTAAAGTTAATTATCAATTAAAAGTAAATTGCTGACCACTTGATCAAGCCTATGAATATGCAAATCTGTTTACAAAACCATTGCACATTAACAAAGGTAGTTGTCGTTCTCAGCAACTTGAACCAGCACTGAAATTTGAGTAGTGAGGTTCATTTCTCCTCCCCCTTTGGCCTTATGTTTCTGCTCTGAACTCCTCAGATTGAAGCACATACCACCCCATCACCCAGACAGATGTAAACTGCTTGGGAACCTCCCGCCCACCAGGGAAATCACCCTATCACAGGGGTTTGTCAGGGAAATCACCCTATCACAGGGGTTTGTCAGGGAAATCACCCTATCACAGGAGGTTTGTCAGGAAAATCACCCTATCACAGGAGGTTTGTCAGGAAAATCACCCTATCCTAGGGGTTTAGTCAGGAAAATCACCCTATCACAGGAGGTTTGTCAGGAAAATCACCCTATCACAGGAGTTTAGTCAGTAAAATTACCCTACCCTAGGAGTTTAGTCAGGAAAATCACCCTATCCTATGAGTTGTCAGGAAAATCCCACTATTCTAGGAGTTGTGTCAGTTTGTCCAGCAGTGTGTAGCATCACTATGTTAGAAGTAGATCCACATACTGTATGTTATTCTCTATCATGTAGAATTGTCAGCTCCTTGTAACATACGAAACTCCTAAAATACAGACTGCCCCAGTGTACTGCCCCAGTGTACTGCCCCAGTGTTTCTGCCCCCGTGTACTGCCCCAGTGTTTCTGCCCCAGTGTTTCTGCCCCTGTGTACTGCCCCAGTGTACTGCCCCAGTGTACTTCCCCAGTGTTTCTGCCCCAGTGTACTGCCCCAGTGTTTCTGCCCCAGTGTTTCTGCCCCAGTGTTTCTGCCCCAGTGTACTGCCCCAGTGTTTCTGCCCCAGTGTTTCTGCCCCAGTGTTTCTGCCCCAGTGTACTGCCCCAGTGTTTCTGCCCCAGTGTACTGCCCCAGTGTTTCTGCCCCAGTGTACTGCCCCAGTGTACTTCCCCAGTGTTTCTGCCCCAGTGTTTCTGCCCCAGTGTACTGCCCCAGTTTTTCTGCCCCAGTGTTTCTGCCCCAGTGTACTGCCCCAGTGTTTCTGCCCCAGTGTACTGCCCCAGTGTTTCTGCCCCAGTGTACTGCCCCAGTTTTTCTGCCCCAGTGTACTGCCCCAGTGTTTCTGCCCCAGTGTTTCTGCCCCAGTGTACTGCCCCAGTGTTTCTGCCCCAGTGTACTGCCCCAGTGTACTGCCCCAGTGTTACTTCCCCAGTGTTTCTGCCCCAGTGTACTGCCCCAGTGTTTCTGCGCCCGTGTTTCTGCCCCAGTGTACTGCCCCAGTGTACTGCCCCAGTGTTTCTGCCCCAGTGTACTGCCCCAGTGTTTCTGCCCCAGTGTTTCTGCCCCAGTGTACTGCCCCAGTGTTTCTGCCCCAGTGTACTGCCCAGTGTTTCTGCCCCAGTGTACTGTCCCAGTGTTTCTGCCCCAGTGTACTGCCCCAGTGTTTCTGCCCCAGTGTACTGCCCCAGTGTACTGCCCCAGTGTTCTGCCCCAGTGTACTGCCCCAGTGTTTCTGCCCCAGTGTACTGCCCCAGTGTTTCTGCCCCAGTGTACTGCCCCAGTGTTTCTGCCCCAGTGTTTCTGCCCCAGTGTTTCTGCCCCAGTGTTACTGCCCCAGTGTTTCTGCCCCAGTGTACTGCCCCAGTGTTTCTGCCCCAGTGTACTGCCCCAGTGTTTCTGCCCCAGTGTACTGCCCCAGTGTTTCTGCCCCAGTGTACTGCCCCAGTGTTTCTGCCCCAGTGTTTCTGCCCCAGTGTTTCTGCCCCAGTGTACTGCCCCAGTGTACTGCCCCAGTGTTTCTGCCCCAGTGTTTCTGCCCCAGTGTTTCTGCCCCAGTGTACTGCACACCGGGTGGGTTTTTATTCCTGCCCACCACAACAAACAGTGTTCAACTATTCATCGTCTACAATTTAGATCACAATTAGTTGAAGGAGGTGTTAGTGAAGGGCTGGAACAACCTGTGGCTGTCATGATTAAAATGTCCCTCGCGTACTGAACAAGCTTTAGAATGGTGAATCTCCTTGACGTCCCTCACTAGTGGATCCTAAAATGTTTATTCTATTCTACTGAGCCATTTACTTTGTGTTCGTATTCTTATCTTTTAGATTTTCTTATTGTTGTTTCATTGCTGAGAAGGAACCTGCAAGTAAGCATTTGGTTGGACCATATGTATCCTGTACACAACGAACAAAACTTGTCCAATGGACTGTGTTCTAATGGACTGTGTTCTAATGGACTGTGTTCTAATGGACTGTGTTCTAATGGACTGTGATCTAATGGACTGTGTTCTAATGGACTGTGTTCTAATGGACTGTGATCTAATGGACTGTGTTCTAATGGACTGTGATCTAATGGACTGTGTTCTAATGGACTGTGATCTAATGGACTGTGATCTAATGGACTGTGTTCTAATGGACTGTGTTCTAATGGACTGTGTTCTAATGGACTGTGTTCCAATGGACTGTGTTCTAATGGACTGTGATCTAATGGACTGTGATCTAATGGACTGTGTTCCAATGGACTGTGTTCTAATGGACTGTGTTCTAATGGACTGTGTTCTAATGGACTGTGATCTAATGGGCTGTGTTCTAATGGACTGTGTTCTAATGGACTGTGTTCTAATGGACTGTGATCTAATGGACTGTGTTCTAATGGACTGTGTTCTAATGGACTGTGTTCTAATGGACTGTTCCAATGGACTGTGTTCTAATGGACTGTGATCTAATGGACTGTGTTCTAATGGACTGTGATCTAATGGACTGTGTTCTAATGGACTGTGTTCTAATGGACTGTGTTCTAATGGACTGTGTTCTAGTGGACTGTGATCTAATGGACTGTGTTCTAATGGACTGTGTTCTAATGGACTGTGTTCTAATGGACTGTGTTCTAATGGACTGTGATACAATGGACTGTGTTCTAATGGACTGTGATCTAATGGACTGTGTTCTAATGGACTGTGTTCTAATGGACTGTGTTCTAATGGACTGTGTTCTAATGGACTGTGATCTAATGGACTGTGTTCTAATGGACTGTGTTCCAATGGACTGTGTTCTAATGGACTGTGTTCCAATGGACTGTGTTCTAATGGACTGTGTTCTAATGGACTGTGTTCCAATGGACTGTGTTCTAATGGACTGTGTTCTAATGGACTGTGTTCTAATGGACTGTGTTCCAATGGACTGTTCCAATGGACTGTGTTCTAATGGACTGTGTTCTAATGGACTGTGATCTAATGGACTGTGTTCTAATGGACTGTGATCTAATGGACTGTGTTCTAATGGACTGTGATCCAATGGACTGTGTTCTAATGGACTGTGTTCTAATGGACTGTGATCCAATGGACTGTGTTCTAATGGACTGTGTTCTAATGGACTGTGTTCTAATGGACTGTGTTCTAATGGACTGTGTTCCAATGGACTGTTCCAATGGACTGTGATCTAATGGACTGTGATCTAATGGACTGTGATCTAATGGACTGTGTTCTAATGGACTGTGATCTAATGGACTGTGTTCTAATGGACTGTGTTCCAATGGACTGTTCCAATGGACTGTGTTCTAATGGACTGTGTTCTAATGGACTGTGATCTAATGGACTGTGTTCTAATGGACTGTGATCTAATGGACTGTGTTCTAATGGACTGTGATCCAATGGACTGTGTTCTAATGGACTGTGTTCTAATGGACTGTGATCCAATGGACTGTGTTCTAATGGACTGTGTTCTAATGGACTGTGTTCTAATGGACTGTGTTCTAATGGACTGTGTTCCAATGGACTGTTCCAATGGACTGTGATCTAATGGACTGTGTTCTAATGGACTGTGATCTAATGGACTGTGTTCTAATGGACTGTGATCTAATGGACTGTGTTCTAATGGACTGTGATCCAATGGACTGTGTTCTAATGGACTGTGTTCTAATGGACTGTGATCCAATGGACTGTGTTCTAATGGACTGTGATCTAATGGACTGTGTTCTAATGGACTGTGATCTAATGGACTGTGATCCAATGGACTGTGTTCTAATGGACTGTGATCCAATGGACTGTGTTCTAATGGACTGTGTTCTAATGGACTGTGATCCAATGGACTGTGTTCTAATGGACTGTGATCTAATGGACTGTGTTCTAATGGACTGTGTTCTAATGGACTGTGTTCTAATGGACTGTGTTCTAAGGATCCATGCAGATACAGGAAAACCAATAAATGAGTTAATATTTATTCAAAATGAGTGTTGACGTTTCCACACGGTTCTGGTTCTGAGGCTTGGTCATCTGGGGTCTGTAGTTCATCTGTCCAATCCCCTGCAAGGAGAGAGAAAGGCATTAATAAGATTACAATACTGTATTCATTTAAGTTCTCCTTAAATCACATGCCAGTGTTGGTTTTGTATCCAATGCATTGAAGTAGTCTAGGCCTTCTAATCTAGTTGTATTGTAATCTTATCGCCTATTTGTTATTGATGCATAAAGGGAATATAAAAACAAGCCATCCTAATGCAGTGTGAGCTTCACAGTGAAACACCACTATTCTGGCTATTTATCATTCTTAAACAGGAAGCAAAACAACTTATTTAGCTATTTCCTTATTTTTATTTTTTTGCTTCATCCTCTAAACAATGTTTTTGAAAGCTTACCTGTCATACCCCACATAAAATGATTCTGGTTGGTGTTTAATTCACTAACAGGTACTGAGAAAATAAATTCTGTTTACTTGTTACTTGTGTTAAATATTTCCATTCTGGGACAGTTGTTCACTGAATTGCACTAGTTGCTCACACTGCTACATCGGCTGTAAACAGACGTAGCTAGTTAGCTAACATAAAAGCTAGCTTTGTTGACGCCGGCTGCGTGATGACGCAGTTTCCCGGTTTAGGTCAGAGGTCACGTCGAAGTACGTTTCAAATTTGAGCGGATTTTAAGTGCTCTGCGTTCTCCTATACTCGACAGTATCTCTCTCATGTGTTCTTGGAAGATCCCCCTTGATAAGAACGGGGAGAACGCAGAACGCAAGTGTGCATTCTGGAACACAGCACCCAGTCATTGTACTCAGTCCTATTCAGATAAAACAGAGCACACGACAAATGCAGTACCACCGTCCTCAGAGAGGTGGCGCCACTCCTACCACTATCCGAAGTAAGACAAGGCAATAATACTGGGGTGTGTGGTGGCATCAGAACACCATGTAAACTAGTGTAAGTGTGGGTTGAACAATGGCTCATCTCCTTCAAAAACATTACAAAATAATAATAATAAATAATACACTAGTGGAAACCTGGCCAGTCTATCTGTATCAGTCTATCTGTATCAGTCTATCTGTATCAGTCTATCTGTATCAGTATCAGTCTATATGTATCAGTCTATCTGTAACAGTCTATCTGTATCAGTCTATCTGTATCAGTATCAGTCTATATGTATCAGTATATCTGTATCAGTATCAGTCTATATGTATCAGTGTATCTGTATCAGTCTCTGTCTATCTGTATCTGTCTGTATCTATCAGTCTATCTGTATCAATCTGTCTGTATCAGTCTATCTGTATCAGTGTATCTGTATCAGTCTCTGTCTATCTGTATCAGTCTGTCTGTATCAGTCTATCTGTATCTGTATCAGTCTGTCTGTATCTGTCTATCTGTATCAGTCTGTCTGTATCTGTATCAGTCTATCTGTATCAGTCTGTCTGTATCTGTATCAGTCTATCTGTATCAGTATCAGTGTATCTGTATCAGTCTGTCTGTATCTGTATCAGTCTATCTGTATCTGTATCAGTCTGTCTGTATCTGTCTATCTGTATCAGTCTGTCTGTATCTGTATCAGTCTATCTGTATCTGTATCAGTCTGTCTGTATCTGTATCCGTCTATCTGTATCTGTATCAGTGTATCAGTGTATCTGTATCAGTCTATCTGTATCTGTCTATCAGTCTCTGTCTATCTGTATCAGTCTATCTGTATCTGTATCAGTCTGTCTGTATCTGTATCCGTCTATCTGTATCTGTATCAGTATATCTGTATCAGTCTATCTGTATCTGTCTATCTGTATCAGTATCAGTCTGTCTGTATCAGTCTGTCTGTATCTGTATCTGTCTATCTGTATCTGTCTATCTGTATCAGTATCAGTCTATCTGTATCAGTCTGTCTGTATCTGTATCTGTCTATCTGTATCTGTATCAGTCTATCTGTATCAGTCTATCTGTATCTGTCTATCTGTATCAGTATCAGTCTGTCTGTATCCGTATCTGTCTATCTGTATCTGTATCAGTCTATCTGTATCTGTCTATCTGTATCAGTATCAGTCTGTCTGTATCTGTCTATCTGTATCAGTATATCTGTATCAGTCTGTCTGTATCTGTATCAGTCTATCTGTATCAGTATCTGTCTGTCTGTATCTGTATCAGTCTATCTGTATCAGTCTGTCTGTATCAGTCTGTCTGTATCTGTATCTGTCTATCTGTATCAGTCTATCTGTATCAGTCTATCTGTATCTGTCTATCTGTATCAGTATCAGTCTGTCTGTATCTGTCTGTCTGTATCTGTCTGTCTGTATCTGTCTATCTGTATCTGTCTATCTGTATCTGTCTATCTGTATCAGTATCAGTCTATCTGTATCAGTCTGTCTGTATCTGTATGTCTGTATCAGTATCAGTGTATCAGTATCAGTATATCTGTATCAGTCTATCTGTATCTGTCTATCTGTATCAGTATCAGTCTGTCTGTATCTGTCTATCTGTATCAGTATATCTGTATCAGTCTGTCTGTATCTGTATCAGTCTATCTGTATCTGTATCTGTCTATCTGTATCAGTATCTGTCTGTATATGTCTGTCTGTATCAGTCTATCTGTATATGTCTATTTGTCTGTATCTGTATCAGTCTATCTGTATCAGTCTATCTGTATCAGTCTGTCTGTATCAGTATATCTGTATCAGTCTATTTGTCTGTATCTGTATCAGTCTATCTGTATCAGTCTGTCTGTATCTGTCTTTATCAGTCTCGGTCTATCTGTATATCTGTATCAGTCTATCTGTATATCTGTATCAGTCTGTCTGTATCTGTCTATCTGTATCTGTCTGTCTGTATCAGTCTCTGTCTATCTGTATCAGTCTCTGTCTATCTGTATCTGTCTATCTGTATCAGTCTGTCTTTTTGTATCTACCTCTGTGCATCTGCCTCTGTGCATCTGCCTCTGTGCATCTGCCTCTGTGCATCTGCCTCTGTGCATCTGCCCTTGGAGGTGCTGAGGTCCAGGTTACCGGGTCATGGTGACAGGTTGTCATGGTGACAGGGTCTTGGTGGTCAAGGTGTAGTCATGGTAACGGCTTGGTTCAATCTGTCCTTGAAGGTGGGTTCGGAGGTCGGGATTGTGGTGACTGGGCCACTGCCAGGGTTGTGGTGTTGAGGGTCTTGTGGAGGGGGGGGGGGGTGTCTATCTGTCCTGAGGAGATGCAGAGGCTCGTGATCGAGGGGGGGGGGGGTCCTCTACATATCCTTGGCGGTACTTAAGCCAGTAGTAACCGTAGGAGGTCCGTGGTCAGGTGATAGTTCAAGGGTCATGGGCAGGAGGATTGGGGGTCTACCTATCCTTGGCGGTGCGGAGGTCGGTGGTAACAGGGTCGTGCTGGATGGTCTGGTGCAGCATGAGGGCCAGGAGACCTGCTCTATTGGTCATGGCTGTTCGGACATTCCTCTCCTGCTCAAAGAGCTCGTCCAGCTTGTACCACTGGACAAGAGGAGAGGGGACGAAGGAGAGGACAAGAGGAGAGGGGACGAAGGAGAGAACAAGAGGAGAGGGGACGAAGGAGAGAACAAGAGGAGAGGGTACGAAGGAGAGGGGACGAAGGAGAGGACAAGAGGAGAGGGGACGAAGGAGAGGACAAGAGGAGAGGGGACGAAGGAGAGGGGGCAAAGGAGAGGACAAGAGGAGAGGGGACGAAGGAGAGGACAAGAGGAGAGGGGACGAAGGAGAGGACAAGAGGAAAGGGGACGAAGGAGAGGACAAGAGGAGAGGGGACGAAGGAGAGGACAAGAGGAGAGGGGACGAAGGAGAGGACAAGAGGAGAGGGGACGAAGGAGAGGACAAGAGGAGAGGGGACGAAGGAGAGGACAAGAGGAGAGGGGACGAAGGAGAGGGGACGAAGGAGAGGACAAGAGGAGAGGGGACGAAGGAGAGGACAAGAGGAGAGGGGACGAAGGAGAGGGGACGAAGGAGAGGACAAGAGGAGAGGGGACGAAGGAGAGGACAAGAGGAGAGGGGACGAAGGAGAGGGGATGAAGGAGAGGACAAGAGGAGAGGGGACGAAGGAGAGGGGATGAAGGAGAGGACAAGAGGCGAGGGGACGAAGGAGAGGACACAGGAGAGGACAAGTGGAGAGGGGACGAAGGAGAGGGGACGAAGGAGAGGACAAGAGGAGAGGGGACGAAGGAGAGGACAAGAGGAGAGGGGACGAAGGAGAGGACAAGAGGAGAGGGGATGAAGGAGAGGGGACGAAGGAGAGGACATGAAGGAGAGGGGACGAAGGAGAGGACACAGGAGAGGACAAGTGGAGAGGGGACGAAGGAGAGGGGACGAAGGAGAGGACAAGAGGAGAGGACAAGAGGAGAGGGGACGAAGGAGAGGACAAGAGGAGAGGGGACGAAGGAGAGGACAAGAGGAGAGGGGACGAAGGAGAGGACAAGAGGAGAGGGGACGAAGGAGAGGACAAGAGGAGAGGGGACGAAGGAGAGGGGACGAAGGAGAGGACAAGCGGAGAGGGGACGAAGGAGAGGACAAGAGGAGAGGGGACGAAGGAGAGGGGGCGAAGGAGAGGGGATGAAGGAGAGGACAAGAGGAGAGGGGACGAAGGAGAGGGGACGAAGGAGAGGACAAGAGGCGAGGGGACGAAGGAGAGGACACAGGAGAGGACAAGTGGAGAGGGGACGAAGGAGAGGGGACGAAGGAGAGGACAAGAGGAGAGGGGACGAAGGAGAGGACAAGAGGAGAGGGGACGAAGGAGAGGACAAGAGGAGAGGGGATGAAGGAGAGGGGACGAAGGAGAGGACATGAAGGAGAGGGGACGAAGGAGAGGACACAGGAGAGGACAAGTGGAGAGGGGACGAAGGAGAGGACAAGAGGAGAGGGGACGAAGGAGAGGACAAGAGGAGAGGGGACGAAGGAGAGGACAAGAGGAGAGGGGATGAAGGAGAGGGGACGAAGGAGAGGACATGAAGGAGACGGGACGAAGGAGAGGACAAGTGGAGAGGGGACGAAGGAGAGGGGATGAAGGAGAGGACAAGAGGAGAGGGGACGAAGGAGAGGACAAGAGGAGAGGGGGCGAAGGAGAGGACAAGAGGAGAGGGGACGAAGGAGAGGGGACGAAGGAGAGGACAAGAGGAGAGGGGACGAAGGAGAGGACAAGAGGAGAGGGGACGAAGGAGAGGACAAGAGGAGAGGGGACGAAGGAGAGGACAAGTCATATGAGAGAATGGCTACTTACTTAAACAGTTAACAAGTACAAGTAAAATGTTCCACATGATGACTAAAAAGGGCTTGAAATGTGGACTACATATGAGAGACTGACTTAACGTAACCTAGCTATATGATTATTATGACACTGACCACTCTGACTCTCTCCAGGTCCACCTCGGCCCTCCTCAGTTTCTCCCAGCAGTAATGCTTGTTACACTTGCGCTTCGACACCCGGCAGTACTCTCCTGTGGGCTGGAAGACGTCTCTCACCAGGGGACAGCCACACACCTCGTCCACAGTAACCTGGAAGGAGACAGGGTGGGAGGGACCACTGAAACATAACGGTCGTCATAATGCGTTATTGAACGGAATGAAGATGCCATATGGCGTATATTGTTCTGAAGATTATGTGTAGGATCCAGGCTTATAAATAGATGAGAAGGTGAGGGAAACCTACCTTGGCTTCTAAACCTACCTTGGGTTCTATACCTACCTTGGGTTCTATACCTACCTTGGGTTCTATACTTACCTTGGGTTCTAAACCTACCTTGGGTTCTAAACCTACCTTGGGTTCTAAACCTACCTTGGAGTCTAAACCTATCCTTGGGTTCTAAACCTACCTTGGGTTCTAAACCTACCTTGGGTTCTAAACCTAGAAGATTATGTGTAGGATCCAGGCTTATACATAGATGAGAAGGTGAGGGAAACCTACCTTGGCTTCTAAACCTACCTTGGGTTCTATACCTACCTTGGGTTCTATACTTACCTTGGGTTCTATACTTACCTTGGGTTCTAAACCTACCTTGGGTTCTATACTTACCTTGGGTTCTAAACCTACCTTGGCTTCTAAACCTACCTTGGCTTCTAAACCTACCTTGGGTTCTATACCTACCTTGGGTTCTAAACCTACCTTGGGTTCTAAACCTACCTTGGAGTCTAAACCTACCTTGGGTTCTAAACCTACCTTGGGTTCTATACTTACCTTGGGTTCTAAACCTACCTTGGGTTCTAAACCTACCTTGGGTTATATACCTACCTTGGGTTATATACCTACCTTGGGTTCTATACCTACCTTAGGGTCTAAACCTACCTTGGGCTCTAAACCTACCTTGGGTTCTAAACCTACCTTGGAGTCTAAACCTATCCTTGGAGTCTAAACCTATCCTTGGGTTCTAAACCTACCTTGGGTTCTAAACCTAGAAGATTATGTGTAGGATCCAGGCTTATAAATAGATGAGAAGGTGAGGGAAACCTACCTTGGCTTCTAAACCTACCTTGGGTTCTATACCTACCTTGGGTTCTATACTTACCTTGGGTTCTATACTTACCTTGGGTTCTAAACCTACCTTGGGTTCTATACTTACCTTGGGTTCTATACTTACCTTGGGTTCTAAACCTACCTTGGCTTCTAAACCTACCTTGGGTTCTATACCTACCCTGGGTTCTATACCTACCTTTGGTTCTAAACCTACCTTGGGTTCTAAACCTACCTTGGAGTCTAAACCTACCTTGGAGTCTAAACCTACCTTGGAGTCTAAACCTACCTTGGGTTCTAAACCTACCTTGGGTTCTATTCTTACCTTGGGTTCTAAACCTACCTTGGGTTCTAAACCTACCTTGGGTTCTAAACCAACCTTGGGTTCTATACCTACCTTAGGGTCTAAACCTACCTTGGAGTCTAAACCTACCTTGGGGTCCAAACCTACCTTGGAGTCTAAACCTACCTTGGGGTCTAAACCTACCTTGGGGTCTAAACCTACCTTGGAGTCTAAACCTACCTTGGAGTCTAAACCTACCTTAGGGTCTCTAGAGTGTTCAGGACACAACACCTGCAGTCTCTTACAGTAGGTTTTACTCTGAGGGTTGTATACGTCACAGAACAGTCTGGTTGCACTACGGAGAGAGACAAGACAGAAAACAAACAACTCACTAACTAACAACTGACTAACTAAAGGTAAATAACAAACTACTTTATTGAGTAAAAATGTACTTACTATGAGTGTGATTTATACACTGAGTGTATCAAACAGGAACAACTCTTTAAACTACAGTCGTGGCCAAAGGTTTGAGAATGACACAAATATACACTTTCACAAAGTCTGCTGCCTCAGTCTACATGATGGCAATTTGCATATACTCCAGAATGTAATGAAGAGTGATCAGATAAAATTGCAAAGTCCCTCTTTGCCATGCAAATGAACTGAATCCCGAAAAAAAAACACTTCCACTGCAATTCAGCCCTGCAACAAAAGGACCAGCTGACATCATGTTAGTGATTCTCTCGTTAACACAGGTGTGAGTGTTGACGAGGACAAGGCTTGAGATCACTCTGTCATGCTGATTGAGTTCGAATAACAGACTGGAAGCTTCAAAAGGAGGGTGGTGCTTGGAATCATTGTTCTTCCTCTGTCAACCATGGTTACCTGCAAGGAAACACGTGCCGTCATCATTGCTTTGCACAAAAAGGGCTTCACAGGCAAGTATATTGCTGCCAGTAAGAATGCACCTAAATAAACCATTTATCGGATCATCAAGAACTTCAAGGAAAGCGGTTCAATTGTTGTGAAGAAGGCTTCAGGGCGCCCAAGAAAGTCCAGCAAGCGCCAAGACCGTCTCCTAAAGTTGATTCAGCTGCGGGATCGGGGCATCGCCAGTACAGAGCTTGCTCAGGAATGGCAGCAGGCAGGTGTGAGTGCATCTGCACTCACAGTGAGGCAAAGACTTTTGAAGGATGGCCTGGTGTCAAGAAGGGCAGCAAAGAAGCCACTTCTCTCCAGGAACAACATCAGGGACAGACTGATATTCTGCAGAAGGTACATGGATTGGACTGCTGAGGACGGAGGTAAAGTCATTTTCTCCGATGAATCCCTTTTCCGATTTTTTGGGGCATCCGGAAAAAAGCTTGTCCAGAGAAGACAAGGTGAGCGCTACCATCAGTCCTGTGTCATGCCAACAGTAAAGCATCATGAGACCATTCATGTGTGAGGTTGCTTCTCAGCCAAGGGAGTGGGCTCACTCACAATTTTGCCAAAGAACACATGAATTTAGAATGGTACCAACACATCCTCCGAGAGCAACTTCTCCCAACCATCCAGGAACAGTTTGGTGACGAACAATGCCTTTTCCAGCATGATGGAACACCTTGCCATAAGGCAAAAATGATAACTAAGTGGCTCGGGGAACAAAACATCGATATTTTGAATCCATGGCCAGGAAACTCCCGAGACCTTAATCCCATTGAGAACTTGTGGTCAATCCTCAAGAGGCGGGTGGACAAACAAAAACCCACAAATTCTGACAAAGTTTTCTCATGTCACCCCATTCCTCTGCACACTCCACTGGTTTCCAGTCGAAGCTTGCATCCACTACAAGACCCTGGTGCAAGAGGAACTGCCCAACTCTACCTTCAGGATATGCTCAAACCGTACATCCCAACCTGAGAACTCAGTTCTGCCACGTCTGGTCTCTTGGTTTTCACACCTTTACAACTGGGATATGTGGTCCCACCTAGCTATCTGAATATACTAACTACTGTGATATGTGGTTGTCTCACCTAGCTATCTGAATATACTAACTACTGTGATATGTGGTTGTCTCACCTAGCTATCTGAATATACTAACTACTGTGATATGTGGTTGTCTCACCTAGCTATCTGAATATACTAACTACTGTGATATGTGGTTGTCTCACCTAGCTATCTGAATATACTAACTACTGTGATATGTGGTTGTCTCACCTAGCTATCTGAATATACTAACTACTGTGATATGTGGTTGTCTCACCTAGCTATCTGAACATACTAACTACTGTGATATGTGGTTGTCTCACCTAGCTATCTGAATATAGTAACTACTGTGATATGTGGTTGTCTCACCTAGCTATCTGAATATACTAACTACTGTGATATGTGGTTGTCCCACCTAGCTATCTGAAGACGAATATACTAAATGTACAGTGCCTTGCGAAAGTATTCGGCCCCCTTGAACTTTGCAACCTTTTGCCACATTTCAGGCTTCAAACATAAAGATATAAAACTGTATTTTTTTGTGAAGAATCAACAACAAGTGGGACACAATCATGAAGAGGAACGACATTTATTGGATATTTCAAACTTTTTTAAACAAATCAAAACGGAAAAATTGGGCGTGCAAAATTATTCAGCCCCCTTAAGTTAATACTTTGTAGCGCCACCTTTTGCTGCGATTACAGCTGTAAGTCGCTTGGGGTATGTCTCTATCAGTTTTGCACATCGAGAGACTGCATTTTTTTCCCATTCCTCCTCGCAAAACAGCTCGAGCTCAGTGAGGTTGGATGGAGAGCATTTGTGAACAGCAGTTTTCAGTTCTTTCCACAGATTCTCGATTGGATTCAGGTCTGGACTTTGACTTGGCCATTCTAACACCTGGATATGTTTATTTTTGAACCATTCCATTGTAGATTTTGCTTTATGTTTTGGATCATTGTCTTGTTAGAAGACAAATCTCCGTCCCAGTCTCAGGTCTTTTGCAGACTCCATCAGGTTTTCTTCCAGAATGGTCCTGTATTTGGCTCCATCCATCTTCCCATCAATTTTAACCATCTTCCCTGTCCCTGCTGAAGAAAAGCAGGCCCAAACCATGATGCTACCACCACCATGTTTGGCAGTGGGGATGGGGTGTTCAGGGTGATGGGCTGTGTTGCTTTTACGCCAAACATAACGTTTTGCATTGTTGCCAAAAAGTTCGATTTTGGTTTCATCTGACCAGAGCACCTTCTTCCACATGTTTGGTGTGTCTCCCAGGTGGCTTGTGGCAAACTTTAAACGACACTTTTTATGGATATCTTTAAGAAATTGCCACTCTTCCATAAAGGTCAGATTTGTGCAATATACGACTGATTGTTGTCCTATGGACAGAGTCTCCCACCTCAGCTGTAGATCTCTGCAGTTCATCCAGAGTGATCATGGGCCTCTTGGCTGCATCTCTGATCAGTCTTCTCCTTGTATGAGCTGAAAGTTTAGAGGGACGGCCAGGTCTTGGTAGATTTGCAGTGTTCTGATACTCCTTCCATTTCAATATTATCGCTTGCACAGTGCTCCTTGGGATGTTTAAAGCTTGGGAAATCTTTTTGTATCCAAATCCGGCTTTAAACTTCTTCACAACAGTATCTCGGACCTGCCTGGTACTGATACTGTTGTGGTTTTCTTCAGCAGGGACAGGGAAGATGGTTAAAATTGATGGGAAGATGGATGGAGCCAAATACAGGACCATTCTGGAAGAAAACCTGATGGAGTCTGCAAAAGACCTGAGACTGGGACGGAGATTTGTCTTCCAACAAGACAATGATCCAAAACATAAAGCAAAATCTACAATGGAATGGTTCAAAAATAAACATATCCAGGTGTTAGAATGGCCAAGTCAAAGTCCAGACCTGAATCCAATCGAGAATCTGTGGAAAGAACTGAAAACTGCTGTTCACAAATGCTCTCCATCCAACCTCACTGAGCTCGAGCTGTTTTGCAAGGAGGAATGGGAAAACATTTCAGTCTCTCGATGCGCAAAACTGATAGAGACATACCCCAAGCGACTTACAGCTGTAATCGCAGCAAAAGGTGGCGCTACAAAGTATTAACTTAAGGGGGCTGAATAATTTTGCACGCCCAATTTTTCCGTTTTTGATTTGTTAAAAAAGTTTGAAATATCCAATAAATGTCGTTCCTCTTCATGATTGTGTCCCACTTGTTGTTGATTCTTCACAAAAAAATACAGTTTTATATCTTTATGTTTGAAGCCTGAAATGTGGCAAAAGGTCGCAAAGTTCAAGGGGGCCGAATACTTTCGCAAGGCACTGTATGTCACTGTGGATAAATTACTAGAATGTAAATGTAAAGCTATAACAATTTCCCATCAATTTCATTGACATTTGGTGTCAGTAGTAGGTATGTGATGTTGCCAGTGGGATTGGTCCTTACCCTTCGATGCGTGTGGGGTACATGGAGCCGAAGGAGGTCTGGCTCTCATGCTGCACAAGGAAAACAACACAGTTTTATTACAACACAGTTTTATTACAACACAGTTTTATTACAACACATTGCTGCTCAAATGTTTTTGACCTACTGACCTTAGCGTAGCATCTCTCCATGTGTCTTAGCGCCACCTTGGGGTTGACGGGGTGACTGCAGGACACGCAGAATATCTGCAGGTCTGTATCTGTGTCCCCTTCTGCCTCATTCACCTAAAAGAGAGCAACAAATAAATAAAACAAAGTGAAACAATGGGCTTTTGAACTGTGTTTGAGGCTGTGTATGAGGCTGTGTATGAGGCTGTGTTTGAGGCTGTGTTTGAGGATGTGTTTGAGGCTGTGTTTGAGGCTGTGTTTGAGGCTGTGTTTGAGGCTGTGTTTGAGACTGTGTATGAGGCTGTGTATGAGGCTGTGTTTGAGGCTGTGTTTGAGGCTGTGTATGAGGCTGTGTTTGAGGCTGTGTTTGAGGCTGTGTTTGAGGCTGTGTTTGAGGCTGTGTATGAGGCTGTGTTTGAGGCTGTGTTTGAGGCTGTGTTTGAGGCTGTGTTTGAGGCTGTGTATGAGGCTGTGTTTGAGGCTGTGTTTGAGGCTGTGTTTGAGGCTGTGTATGAGGCTGTGTATGAGGCTGTCTCTCTCTCTCTCACCTCTTCGTCCTGTTGCACCACCTGTTGCTTAGCCTTGGCGATGATCCCCTCCAGTTCGTGGAAGCGTTTCTCCATGTCCGTGAGTCTCAGGCGGGCTGACTGCTGATCTCTCCTGATTCGCTCCAGCAGCTTCTTGCCCTGCTCCTCGGCTATACAGGGAGACTGCTGCCACTGCTGTATCCTCTGAGGCAAGATCTCATAGATACGACTGGTGGGGATAGAGAGAGACAGAGAGTTAGAGAGAGAAAGAGAACGCAAAAGAGATGGAGAGAGAGAATCCATGGAATCTAACCACTTCTGGGAAAATTGGAAAACACTAAACAAACAACAATACGAATAGTTATTTATCCAAAATGGAGATGTACGCTGCCCTACCAAGCAAAAAGGCAGTAACTGCTCACAGCGTGGAACTTTATCTCCCTTGGTTTCACAGTAACCTTATGCAGTTACTGCTAACATGACCCCCCCATTTTCTCCAAAACACAATACAATAGAGGCAGGATACTTGTCCACGTGATTAAGCATGTATTTAATGTAGCAAAAATTACATGAACTAATTTTCGACCAAGTGAGCAGTCTGTTTGTTTTGGCTCTATAACAAAGAACAAACAGCAAAAACATATACAAGATAAATTACAATTCTTAGAATCAACTATTAAATACTACCAGAACCCACTCGATTCTCCAATTATATTGAATGAACTACAGGACAAAATACAAACCCTCCAACCTAAAAGGCCTGTGGTATTGATGGTATCCTAAATGAAATGATAAAATATACAGACAACAAATTACAATTGGCTATACTTAAACTCTTTAACATCATTCTTAGCTCTGGTATCTTCCTCAATATTTGGAACCAAGGACTGATCACCCCAAATTTGAACCCAATAACTACTGTGGGATATGCATCAACAGCAACCTTGGGTAAATCCTCTGCATTACCATGAACAGCAGACACCTACATTTCCTCTGGGAAAACAATGTTGTTGTTTTTGTTGTTGTTTTTTTAACCAAATTACCATATGACAGACCACGTATTCACCCTGCACACCCTAATTGACAAAAAAGAAAGAAAAAAAAGCTAAGTCTTCTCATGCTTTGTTGATTTCAAAAAGGTTACTGACTCAATTTGGTACAAGGGTCTGCTTTATAAATAGATGGAAAGTGGTGTTGGGTAAAACATTTTTTTATAAACTACATTTTAAAATCCAACTGTTTAAAATGGGCAAAAAACATAGATTTCTTTCCACAGGGCTTGAGCCCCACAGCTAGTACCCCAAGGCTCGATCCTAAGCCCCACAGCTAGGAGCTTCCTACTGCTTGAGCTATGTTGTGGATGTAAATTGAGAAGAGCGTGGGGCCTAGGATTGAGCCTTGGGGTACTCCCTTGGTGACAGGCAGTGGCTGAAACAGCAGATGTTCTGACTTTATACACTGCACTCTTTGAGAGAGGTAGTTACCAAACCAGGCCAAAGACCCCTCAGAGACACCAATACTCCGTAGCCGGCCTTCAAGAATGGAATGGTCTACCGTATCATAAAAATAGCAGTACAATATTGCTTAGAATCAAGAGCAAACCAGGCCAAGGACCCTGGGGTGGCAGGTAGCCTAGTGGTTAGAGCGTTGGACTAATAACCGGAAGGTTGCAAGATCAAATCCCCTGTGCTGACAAGGTAAAAATCTGTTGTTCTGCCCCTGAACAAGGCAGTTAACACCTCGGACTCAGTGATGCTTAAAACCAGCAAATCAAATTGTTTGGGGACAGACTTGGTGGAGACAACCGAGCACTGAAGGGGATCCTTGGTAAAGATTGCCACTCCACCACCTTTGGAAGATCTGTCTTCCCCAAAAAGGTTATAACCAGAAAGGTTAACATCAGTATACAGAACACTCTTCCTGAACCACATCTCAGTAATGACCAACACATCTGGATTGGAGCTGTGAACCCACACTTTCAATTGGTCCATTTTAGGTAACACTGCCATGGGCTAGGTCATGGAACTACCATAGACTAGGTCATGGAACTACCATAGACTAGGTCATGGAACTACCATAGACTAGGTCATGGAACTACCATAGTATCTTTATTGCATGACCTAGTCTATGTGCTCTGAAAAAAGGAAAAAGCAGACATTGAGCTATTACAAGAGACACACCTCTGTGATCCTGAACATGCAGAGCTTGGGTGGGACAGGTGTATTTCTCATGTTTCATATCAAACAGGTACAACCATACTTATCCGTAAGAATGTTCCATTCATAATTGACAAAAAGATATCTGATCCGGAGGGGAGATTTGTTTTGAAAACAGGGTCACGGTATGGGCAACTAATTACTATCTTAAATACATATGCCCATAACACAGATACCTCTGCTTTCATGTCCATAACACCTACTCTAGTATAGTATCGTACAATTTTATCCCAAAGAGTTTCATAAATTCAGCCACTTGTACAATCGGACCCCATAGCATTATCAGATCACGCCTTTGTCCACCTCCGCTTTGACCTCTGCAAAAACATCCCCAGGTCAAAGAGCTGGAAATTCAACACCTCCATGCTATCAAACGAAGCGTTCCATACATTGGTAACTACATGGATAGACAACTACACACAAGACAATAAAGATTCTCCTGTTTCTCCGGCCACAATGTGGGACGTTTGCCAAAGCCACACTAAGAAGTCCTCTAAATACATATGCTTCCTCTAAGAAAAAAGCGTTCCAGCTCCCATCGCTGCGAAAAAGTACACAATCCCCAGACAGCGCCTCCTGGAGTCAACTTAAAGCAGCCAAAGCCAAACTAAACTTGGACTATACTCGGGATGTAACGGTTGTCTTCGGTGGAAGGAGATGAAGACCAAGGCGCAGCGTGGTAAGTGTTCATATTTTTTATAAAATAACTGAACACGGAACAAAACAACAAATGACAAACGAACAGTCCCGTAAAGGTGAATGAACACTAAACAGGAAATAAACACCCACAAATCACAGGTGGGGAAAAGGCTGCCTAAATATGATTCTCAATCAGAGACAACGAACGACACCAGCCTCTGATTGAGAATCATACCAGGCCAAACACAAAACCACAACATAGAAAAAAGAACGTAGACTACCCACCCCAACTCACGCCCTGACCAAACTAAAATAAAGACATAACAAAGAAACTAAGGTCAGAACGTGACACGGGAGATAAAACAAGTTGTCTTTACTAAACAGAAACACCATGAGTATAGCAATAAGCCTAGCAGATTTCTTGCTTAGCAATTTAAAAAAGGCCACAATCATCCAAACCATTGATGACGAGTTCACATATGATCCAAATAAGATGCATTTGAACTTTTCATGATTTTTACTTGAAAGTATATACTTCTGAGAGAAAACAGAACAGAACTCCTTCCTAGAGGGAATCTCACTACCTAAACTATCAGAAACCGACCAAGAAGATCTCATCTCCCCCTTCACTCCTGAGGAGGTCCTAGAGGCAATTACCTCCATGCCACCTAACAAGTCCCCAGGCCCACCTAACAAGTCCCCAGGCCCACCTAACAAGTCCCCAAGCCCAGGCCCACCTAACAAGTCCCCAGGCCCACCTAACAAGTCCCCAGGCCCAGGCCCACCTAACAAGTCCCCAGGCCCACCTAACAAGTCCCCAGGCCCAGGCCCACCTAACAAGTCCCCAGGCCCACCTAACAAGTCCCCAGGCCCAGGCCCACCTAACAAGTCCCCAGGCCCACCTAACAAGTCCCCAGGCCCACCTAACAAGTCCCCAGGCCCAGGCCCACCTAACAAGTCCCCAGGCCCAGGCCCACCTAACAAGTCCCCAGGCCCAGGCCCACCTAACAAGTCCCCAGGCCCACCTAACAAGTCCCCAGGCCCACCTAACAAGTCCCCAGGCCCACCTAACAAGTCCCCAGGCCCAGATGGATTCCCAGAAAGCTTTTTGGCCCCAGTTTAGCCCTATTTTCATGCCAATGCTAGATTATATTTTTTTGCAAAAACTGAGCTCAGCCCACATTAAAGTGTTGCTCAAAAAAGACAAGGACCCTCTATCCTGCTCGTCCTTCTGGTCCAATCTTCTTCCCAAAATAATAAAAGCGGACCAAACTGGATTTATTAGAGACAGGTACTCTTCTGATAACATTCTCTGACTTTTTGATATTATTGATCAAATAAACGCTCAGAAGACTCCTGTCCTGCTGGAGGCTGAGAAGGTGTTCTACACCCCTGTCCTGCTGGCTTCACTAGAGGCTGAGAAGGTGTTCCACACCCCTGTCCTGCTGGCTTCACTAGAGGCTGAGAAGGTGTTCCACACCCCTGTCCTGCTGGCTTCACTGGAGGCTGAGAAGGTGTTCCACACCCCTGTCCTGCTGGCTTCACTGGAGGCTGAGAAGGTGTTCCACACCACTGTCCTGCTAGCTTCACTGGAGGTTGGGAGGCATTTGACAGGATGGAGTGGAGCTTTCTGTTAATGGTCTGAATTCTGACAGATTCCCATTGGGTTTACTTGATAGCCACCTACACAAATAGCTAGCTAGAACAAAGTGTTAATAAGATAAATTCATTTAAAAAGATTAAAAGCAATACAAATAAGTTCTCCAGTAAGCACAAGACAAGGATGCTCTCTGTCCCCCTGCGGAGCCTTTGGCAGATTCATATAAGGAGAAATCTAACTATTATGGGTGTTTCTGCAGACGGCCTTCAGCACAAGATTTCTCTCTACGCGGTCTTGCTCTACGTATCCAACCCTGAGAAATCCCTCCCTCTCATTTTAGACAAAATTGCTCAGTAGGAAAAGTTTTCAGGCCATAAGATACATTTGAACAAGTCCATTGTTTGTCCTCTCAATCTTCCACTCACCAGCTCTATGAAGACAATATGTATGTTCCAATGGAAGACTGTCTATCTGTCAGTTCCAATGGAAGACTGTCTATCTGTCAGTTCCAATGGAAGACTGTCTATCTGTCAGTTCCAATGGAAGACTGTCTATCTGTCAGTTCCAATGGAAGACTGTCTATCTGTCAGTTCCAATGGAAGACTGTCTGTACCTGTCAGTTCCAATGGAAGACTGTCTCTATCTGTCAGTTCCAATGGAAGACTGTCTATCTGTCAGTTCCAATGGAAGACTGTCTATCTGTCAGTTCCAATGGAAGACTGTCTATCTGTCAGTTCCAATGGAAGACTGTCTCTATCTGTCAGTTCCAATGGAAGACTGTCTATCTGTCAGTTCCAATGGAAGACTGTCTCTATCTGTCAGTTCCAATGGAAGACTGTCTCTATCTGTCTGTTCTAATGGAAGACTGTCTATACCTGTCAGTTCCAATGGAAGACTGTCTGTATTTGTCTGTTCCAATGGAAGACTGTCTCTATCTGTCAGTTCCAATGGAAGACTGTCTGTATCTGTCAGTTCCAATGGAAGACTGTCTCTATCTGTCAGTTCCAAACACCAGATCTGCAGTATTGATTCCAGTATTGATGGAATTATTGAGGCTCCCATTTACAGGTGAAGTTAGAAGTTTACCTGCACTTAGGTTGGAGTCATTAAAACTCATTTTTCTACCACTCCACAGCACTTTGAGATATCAGCTGATGTACGAAGGGCTATATAAATAAATTTGATTTGATTTGAGTAAAACGAGTCCTATATCGACATAACAATGTCTGATATGCAATGTCTCCAAACCCCCTCTGATTTTAAATCAAGATCTGGTTTTGGTATTTTTCATTTAAATCTACGCAGCAGCCTGTTGTCAAAAGTTGATGGGTTTAGGATTTGGGCTAAATCAACTGATGCTGATGTAGTTGTGTTTTCTGAAACCTGGCTCAGCAAGTCTGTTCTTGATAAGGATATTTGTATAAGTGGGTATGTACAGTGGGGCAAAAAAGTATTTAGTCAGCCACCAATTGTGCAAGTTCTCCCACTTAAAAAGATGAGAGAGGCCTGTAATTTTCATCATAGGTACACTTCAACTAATCCAGAAAATCACATTGTAGGATTTTTAATGAATTTATTTGCAAATTATGGTGAGTCGGCAAGTAGCCTAGTGGTTAGAGTGTAGAGGTGGCAGGTAGTCTAGTGGTTAGAGTGTAGAGGTGGCAGGTAGCCTAGTGGTTAGAGTGTAGAGGTGGCAGGTAGTCTAGTGGTTAGAGTGTAGAGGTGGCAGGTAGTCTAGTGGTTAGAGTGTAGGGGCGGCAGGTAGCCTAGTGGTTAGAGTGTAGAGTTGGCAGGTAGTCTAGTGGTTAGAGTGTAGAGGTGGCAGGTAGTCTAGTGGTTAGAGTGTAGAGGAGGCAGGTAGCCTAGTGGTTAGAGTGTAGAGGTGGCAGGTAGTCTAGTGGTTAGAGTGTAGAGGTGGCAGGTAGCCTAGTGGTTAGAGTGTAGAGGTGGCAGGTAGTCTAGTGGTTAGAGTGTAGAGGTGGCAGGTTGTCTAGTGGTTAGAGTGTAGAGGTGGCAGGTAGCCTAGTGGTTAGAGTGAAGGGACGGCAGGTAGCCTAGTGGTTAGAGTGTAGAGGTGGCAGGTAGCCTAGTGGTTAGAGTGTAGGGACGGCAGGTAGCCTAGTGGTTAGAGTGTAGAGGTGGCAGGTAGCCGAGTGGTTAGAGTGTAGAGGTGGCAGGTAGCCTAGTGGTTAGAGTGTAGAGGTGGCAGGTAGCCTAGTGGTTAGAGTGTAGAGGTGGCAGGTAGCCAAGTGGTTAGAGTGTAGAGGTGGCAGGTAGCCTAGTGGTTAGAGAGCGTTGGACTAATAACCGGAAGGTTGCAAGATCGAATCCCCCGAGCTGACGAGGTACAAAATCTATCATTCTGCCCTTGAACAAGGCAATTAACCCACTAGGCCGTCATTGTAATTAAGAATTTGTTCTTAATTGATTTGTCTAATTAAATAAAGGTTAAATAAAACATTTATAAAAATAATAATTTGATTAATAATCTGGGAAAAGGACCTTGGTCTTGACTATCAGTGATGAGTTATGGGCGGAGGTTTGCGACAGGGTATACGGCTCCTCTACTAATATAAAAAGGAATCTGATTTTAAAATGCAATACACATTTTATTACCTGGGGACTCCATAGAATGAATAGACGTTTAACCTGATTGTAAAAGATGTACCTCTGAAAGCGGAACCAATACGCATGTGTTTTGGAGTTGTAGAGAGGTTACCATATTTTGGCCAACTATACATACTGCTGCACAGAGCACACTTGATGAACAGTTTGATATGACCCCGTGTCTCTATCTTCCTAATGTCCAGCAGGACTTTGTTCTTGATCCAGACAGAGAAAATGTGTTTATGACTATCACATATTTTGCTAAGAAATCTATTTTCCAGCTGTGGGCTTCTAATTCTTCTCTCATCTTTTAAAATGTGGATTGACCAGATTGTTGACTTTCTCCCTCTTGAAAAGCTCACTTATGACCTCCTACAAGTTTCCTTCAATTTTTTCCTACAAGTTTCCTTCAATTTTTTCCTACAAGTTTCCTTCAATTTTTTCCTACAAGTTTCCTTCAATTTTTTCCTACAAGTTTCTCCTACAAGTTTCCTTCAAGTTTCTCCTACAAGTTTCCTTCAATTTTTTCCTACAAGTTTCTCCTACAAGTTTCCTTCAAGTTTGCTACTCTCATCAGACAAACAGGCCCGATCAGTGCATTTAAAGACTATATTATGTTTGTGATAAAACATTTTTTTTTAAATGTTTTAGCATAACTTTAAGTGATTCAGACAATAAATAGTTTACATTGATTAAAGGTTTGCTACTTAACATTGTTTTCGTAAATGATTCTGTTGTGTGTTTAATAAGTAATTCCTCTTACTTGGTAGCCAGTTTCATGCCGCAGTCCTCTGAGCAGTATTTGGAGCCGGCCCTGGCGACCTCCACACACCCTGGTCCCAAACACTGTCTCATCCCCCCTCCTCCTCCACCACTGTCCCCCCGAGCCTCTCCACCGCCCCCGCCACCCCTCTCACTGTGCTTCAGTCGCTCACGGTACTTCTGCTTCTGCTTGTGGCGACGCACCTCTTTCTCTTTCTGGAGGGGAAACAAGGGACAATATAGGTGGTGGTTGGATTAACTGGACTTCAGTCAACTGAGCAGTACAGAAATAGTCAACCGTTTATCATATATCTATAATACCTCTCTCTATAATATCTCTATAATATATCTCTCTATATCTCCATAATATATCTCTCTATAATATCTCTCTCTATAATATCTCTATAATATCTCTCTCTATAATATCTCTATAATATATCTCTCTATATCTCCATAATATATCTCTCTATAGTATCTCTATATCTCTATAATATATCTCTCTATAATATATTTTATTTATTTATTTTATTTCACCTTTATTTAACCAGGTAGGCAAGTTGAGAACAAGTTCTCATTTACAATTGCGACCTGGTCAAGATAAAGCAAAGCAGTTCGACACAAACAACAACACAGAGTTACACATGGAGTAAAACAAACATACAGTCAATAATACAGTATAAACAAGTCTATATACAATGTGAGCAAATGAGGTGAGAAGGGAGGTAAAGGCAAAAAGGCCATGGTGGCAAAGTAAATACAATATAGCAAGTAAAACACTGGAATGGTAGTTTTGCAATGGAAGAATGTGCAAAATAGAAATAAAAATAATGGGGTGCAAAGGAGCAAAATAAATAAATAAATACAATTAAATACAGTTGGGAAAGAGGTAGTTGTTTGGGCTAAATTATAGGTGGGCTATGTACAGGTGCAGTAATCTGTGAGCTGCTCTGACAGTTGGTGCTTAAAGCTAGGGAGGGAGATAAGTGTTTCCAGTTTCAGAGATTTTTGTAGTTCGTTCCAGTCATTGGCAGCAGAGAACTGGAAGGAGAGGCGGCCAAAGAAAGAATTGGTTCTGGGGGTGACTAGAGAGATATACCTGCTGGAGCGTGTGCCACAGGTGGGAGATGCTATGGTGACCAGCGAGCTGAGATAAGGGGGGACTTTGCCTAGCAGGGTCTTGTAGATGACATGGAGCCAGTGGGTTTGGCGACGAGTATGAAGCGAGGGCCAGCCAACGAGAGCGTACAGGTCGCAATGGTGGGTAGTATATGGGGCTTTGGTGACAAAACGGATTGCACTGTGATAGACTGCATCCAATTTGTTGAGTAGGGTATTGGAGGCTATTTTGTAAATGACATCGCCAAAGTCGAGGATTGGTAGGATGGTCAGTTTTACAAGGGTATGTTTGGCAGCATGAGTGAAGGATGCTTTGTTGCGAAATAGGAAGCCAATTCTAGATTTAACTTTGGATTGGAGATGTTTGATATGGGTCTGGAAGGAGAGTTTACAGTCTAACCAGACACCTAAGTATTTGTAGTTGTCCACGTATTCTAAGTCAGAGCCGTCCAGAGTAGTGATGTTGGACAGGCGGGTAGGTGCAGGTAGCGATCGGTTGAAGAGCATGCATTTAGTTTTACTTGTATTTAAGAGCAATTGGAGGCCACGGAAGGAGAGTTGTATGCATTGAAGCTTGCCTGGAGGGTTGTAAACACAGTGTCCAAAGAAGGGCCGGAAGTATACAGAATGGTGTCGTCTGCGTAGAGGTGGATCAGAGACTCACCAGCAGCAAGAGCGACCTCATTGATGTATACAGAGAAGAGAGTCGGTCCAAGAATTGAACCCTGTGGCACCCCCATAGAGACTGCCAGAGGTCCGGACAGCAGACCCTCCTATATGTTTCTATAGTATATCTCTATAATATATCTCTCTATAATATCTCTATAATATATGTCTCTATAATATATCTCTCTATAATATATATCTCTATTATATATATCTCTTTATATCTCTCCATAGTATATCTCTATTAGATATCTCTTTATCTCTATAATATATATCTCTATAATATATCTCTCTATAGTATATCTCTCTATAGTATATCTCTATTATATATCTCTATAATATATCTCTCTATAGTATATCTCTATTATATATCTCTATAATATATCTCTCTATAGTATATCTCTATAATATATCTCTCTATAGTATATCTCTATAATATATCTCTCTATAGTATATCTCTATAATATATCTCTCCATAATATATCTCTATTATATATCTCTATAATATATCTCTCTATAGTATATCTCTATAATATATCTCTCTATAGTATACCTCTATAATATATCTCTCTATAGTATATCTCTATATCTCTATAATATATCTCTCCTTATATATATCTCTATAATATATATCTCTATAATATATCTCTCTATATCTCCATAATATATCTCTCCATAATATATCTCTCTATAGTATATCTCTCTATATCTCCATAATGTATCTCTCTATAGTATATCTCTATAGTATATCTCTATAATATATCTCTCTATATCTCCATAATATATCTCTCTATAATATATATCTCTTTATATCTCTATAATATATCTCTCTATAGTATATCTCTATAATATATCTCTCTATAGTATATCTCTCTATATCTCCATAATCTCTCTCAATAGTATATCTCTATAATATAACTCTTTATAATATATCTCTCTATATCTCCATAATATATCTCTCTATAATATATATCTCTTTATATCTCTATAACATATCTCTCTATAATATCTCTCTATAATATATCCATAATATATATCGCTATAATATATCTCTATAATATATCTCTCTATAATATATCTCTCCATAAAATATATCACTATAATATATCTCTCAATAATATATATTTCTCTATAGTATATATTTCTATAATATATATCTCTCTATAATATATCTCTCTATAATATATATCTCTATATCTCCATAATATATCTATAATATATCTCTCAATAATATATATTTCTCTATAATATATCTATAATATATATTTCTATAATATATATCTCTATAATATATCTCTCTATAATATATATCTCTCTAATATCTATATCTCTCTATAATATATATATCTCTATATCTCCATAATATATCTATAATATATCTCTCAATAATATATATTTCTCTATAATATATCTATAATATATATTTCTATAATATATATCTCTATAATATATCTCTCTATAATATATATCTCTATAATATATGTCTCTATAAAATATATCACTATAATATATCTCTCTATAATATATCTCTCTATAATACATCTTTCTATAATATATCTCTACAATATATCTCTATAATATATATATCTCTATAATATATATCTCTCTATAATATATATCGCTATAATATATCTATAATATATCTTTCTATAATATATATCTTTATAATATATCTCTCTATATCTCCATAACATATCTATAATATATCTCTCTGTAATATATATCTCTCTATAATATATCTATAATATATCTTTCTATAATATCTCTTTATTATATATCTTTCTATATCTCCATAATATATCTCTCTATAACTTCAGATCAAATCAAATAAAATGTATTTATATAGCCCTTCGTACATCAGCTGATATCTCAAAGTGCTGTACAGAAACCCAGCCTAAAACCCCAAACAGCAAGCAATGCAGGTGTAGAAGCACGGTGGCTAGGATAAACTCCCTAGAAAGGCCAATACCTAGGAAGAAACCTAGAGAGGAACCAGGCTATGTGGGGTGGCCAGTCCTCTTCTGGCTGTGCCGGGTGGAGATTATAACAGAACATGGCCAAGATGTTCAAATGTTCATAAATGACCAGCATGGTCGAATAATAATAAGGCAGAACAGTTGAAACTGGAGCAGCAGCACAGTCAGGTGGAAGTTGAAACTGGAGCAGCAGCATGGCCAGGTGGACTGGGGACAGCAAGGAGTCATATATATCATATATATGTCATAATATATATCTCTTTATATCTCTATAATATATCTCTCTATAATATATCGCTATAATATATCTCTATAATATCTCTCTATTATATGTCTCTCTATAATATATATCTCTATAATGTATATATATCTCTCTATAATATCTCTCTCTATAATATATATATCTCTATATCTCCATAATATATCTATAATATATATATAATATATATTTCTATAATATATCTCTCTATAATATATCTCTCTATAATATATATCTCTATAATGTATATATATCTCTCTATAATATATCTCTCTATAATATATATATCTCTATATCTCCATAATATATCTATAATATATCTCTCAATAATATATATTTCTCTATAATATATCTATAATATACATCTCTATAATATATCTCTCTATAATATATATCTCTATAATATATCTCTCTATAATACATCTTTCTATAATATATCTCTACAATATATATCTCTATAATATATATCTCTATAATATATCTCTCTCTATAATATATCTCTCTATAATATATATCTCTCTATAATATATCTATAATATATCTTTCTATTATATATCTTTATAATATATCTCTCTATATCTCCATAACATATCTATAATATATCTCTCTGTAATATATATCTCTCTATAATATATCTATAATTTATCTTTCTATAATATCTCTTTATTATATACCTTTCTATATCTTCATAATATATCTCTCTATAATATCTCTATTATATATCTCTATAATATATCTCTCTATAATATATCTATAATATATCTCTCTATAATATATCTCTCTATAAAGCATCTTTCTAGAATATCTCTCTCTATAATATCTCTATAATATATCTCTTTATAATATATCTCTCTATAATATATCTCTCTATAATATCACTCTCTATAATATCTCAATAATATATCTCTTTATAATATATCTCTCTATTATATCTCTATAATATCTCTCTATAATATCTCTCTATAATATTTCTATAATATATTTCTCTATAATATATCTATAATATATCTCTCTATAATATATCTATAATATATCTCTCTATAATATCTCTATAATATATCTCTCTATAATATCTCTCTCTATAATATCTCTATAATATATCTCTCTATAATATATCTCTCTATAATATCTCTATAATATATCTCTCTATAATATATCTCTCTATAATATCTCTATAATATATCTCTCTATAATATCTCTATAATATATCTCTCTATAATATCTCTCTCTATAATATCTCTATAATATATCTATAATATCTCTCTCTATAATATCTCTATAATATATCTCTCTATATTATCTCTATAATATCTCTATAATATATATCTCTATAATATATATCTCTATAATATCTCTATTATATATCTCTATAAAATATCTCTCTATAATATGTCTATAATATATTTCTCTATAATATATCTATAATATATCTCTCTATAATATCTCTATAATATATCTCTATAATATCTCTCTCTATAATATCTCTCTATAATATCTCTTTATAATATCTCTATAATATATCTCTAACATATTTCTCTATAATATCTCTATAATATATCTCTCTATAATATATATCTCTATAATATATCTCTCTATAATATCTCTATAATATATATCTCTATAATATATATCTCTATAATATCTCTATTATATATGTCTATAAAATATCTCTCTATAATATGTCTATAATATATTTCTCTATAATATATCTATAATTTATCTTTCTATAATATCTCTTTATTATATACCTTTCTATATCTTCATAATATATCTCTCTATAATATCTCTATTATATATCTCTATAATATATCTCTCTATAATATATCTATAATATATCTCTCTATAATATATCTCTCTATAAAGCATCTTTCTAGAATATCTCTCTCTATAATATCTCAATAATATATCTCTTTATAATATCTCTATAATATATCTATAATATCTCTCTCTATAATATATATCTCTATAATATCTCTCTCTATAATATCTCTCTCTATAATATCTCTATAATATCTCTCTCTATAATATTTCTATAATATATTTCTCTATAATATATCTCTCTATAATATATCTATAATATCTCTCTCTATAATATCTCTATAATATATCTATAATATCTCTCTCTATAATATATATCTCTATAATATCTCTATTATATATGTCTATAAAATATCTCTCTATAATATGTCTATAATATATTTCTCTATAATATATCTATAATATATCTCTCTATAATATCTCTATAATATATCTCTATAATATCTCTCTCTATAATATCTCTCTATAATATCTCTCTCTATAATATCTCTATAATATATCTATAATATCTCTCTCTATAATATCTCTATAATATATATCTCTATAATATATCTCTCTATAATATATCTATAATGCTGCCCACTGCACTGAGGCTAGGTAACACGGTCACCACCGATAAATCCATGATTATCGAAAACTTCAATAAGTATTTCTCAACGGCTGGCCATGCCTTCCGCCTGGCTACTCCAACCTCGGCCAACAGCTCCACCCCCCCCCCCCCCGCAGCTCCTCGCCCAAGCCTCTCCAGGTTCTCCTTTACCCAAATCCAGATAGCAGATGTTCTGAAAGAGCTGCAAAACCTGGACCCGTACAAATCAGCTGGGCTTGACAATCTGGACCCTCTATTTCTGAAACTATCCGCCGCCATTGTCGCAACCCCTATTACCAGCCTGTTCAACCTCTCTTTCATATCGTCTGAGATCCCCAAGGATTGGAAAGCAGCCGCAGTCATCCCCCTCTTCAAAGGGGGAGACACCCTGGACCCAAACTGTTATAGACCTATATCCATCCTGCCCTGCCTATCTAAGGTCTTCGAAAGCCAAGTCAACAAACAGGTCACTGACCATCTCGAATCCCACCGTACCTTCTCCGCTGTGCAATCTGGTTTCCGAGCCGGTCACGGGTGCACCTCAGCCACACTCAAGGTACTAAGCGATATCATAACTGCCATCGATAAAAGACAGTACTGTGCAGCCGTCTTCATCGACCTTGCCAAGGCTTTCGACTCTGTCAATCACCATATTCTTATCGGCAGACTCAGTAGCCTCGGTTTTTCGGATGACTGCCTTGCCTGGTTCACCAATTACTTTGCAGACAGAGTTCAGTGTGTCAAATCGGAGGGCATGCTGTCCGGTCCTCTGGCAGTCTCTATGGGGGTGCCACAGGGTTCAATTCTCAGGCCGACTCTTTTCTCTGTATATATCAATGATGTTGCTCTTGCTGCGGGCGATTCCCTGATCCACCTCTACGCAGACGACACCATTCTATATACTTTCGGCCCGTCATTGGACACTGTGCTATCTAACCTCCAAACGAGCTTCAATGCCATACAACACTCCTTCCGTGGCCTCCAACTGCTCTTAAACGCTAGTAAAACCAAATCCATGCTTTTCAACCGATCGCTGCCTGCACTCGCATGCCCGACTAGCATCACCACCCTGGATGGTTCCGACCTTGAATATGTGGAAATCTATAAGTACCTAGGTGTCTGGCTAGACTGCAAACTCTCCTTCCAGACTCATATCTAACATCTCCAATCGAAAATCAAATCAAGAGTCGGCTTTCTATTCCGCAACAAAGCCTCCTTCACTCACGCCGCCAAGCTTACCCTAGTAAAACTGACTATCCTACCCATCCTCGACTTCGGCGATGTCATCTACAAAATGGCTTCCTACACACTACTCAGCAAACTGGATGCAGTCTATCACAGTGCCATCCGTTTTGTCACTAAAGCACCTTATACCACCCACCACTGCGACTTGTATGCTCTAGTCGGCTGGCCCTCGCTACATATTCGTCGCCAGACCCACTGGCTCCAGGTCATCTACAAGTCCATGCTAGGTAAAGCTCCGCCTTATCTCAGTTCACTGGTCACGATGGCAACACCCATCCGTAGCACGCGCTCCAGCAGGTGTATCTCACTGATAATCCCTAAAGCCAACACCTCATTTGGCCGCCTTTCGTTCCAGTACTCTGCTGCCTGTGACTGGAACGAATTGCAAAAATCGCTGAAGTTGGAGACTTTTATCTCCCTCACCAACTTCAAACATCAGCTATCTGAGCAGCTAACCGATCACTGCAGCTGTACATAGTCTATTGGTAAATAGCCCACCCATTTTCACCTACCTCATCCCCATACTGTTTTTATTTATTTACTTTTCTGCTCTTTTGCACACCAATATCTCTACCTGTACATGACCATCTGATCATTTATCACTCCAGTGTTAATCTGCAAAATTGTAATTATTCGCCTACCTCCTCATGCCTTTTGCACACATTGTATATAGACTCCCCCTTTTTTTCTACTGTGTTATTGACTTGTTAATTGTTTACTCCATGTGTAACTCTGTGTTGTCTGTTCACACTGCTATGCTTTATCTTGGCCAGTTGCAAATGAGAACTTTTTGTTCTCAACTAGCCTACCTGGTTAAATAAAGGTGAAATAAATCAAATAAAAAATATATCTATAATAAATCTCTTTATAATATATCTCCCTCTATAATATCTCTATAATATATCTCTTTATAATATATCTCTCTATAATATATCTCTCTATATCTCTATAACATATTTCTCTATAATATATCTATAATATATCTCTTTATAATATATCTCTATAATACATCTATAATATATCTCTTTATAATATATCTCCCTCTATAATATCTCTATAATATATCTATAATATATCTCTTTAAAATATATCTCTCTATAATATCTCTAACATATTTCTCTATAATATATCTCTCTATAATATATATCTCTATAATATATTTCTCTATAATATATATCTCTATAATATATCTCTCTCTATAACATCTCTCTCTATAACATCTCTCTCTATTATATCTCTCTATAAAATCTCTAATATATATCTCTATGATATATCTCTCTATAATATATCTCTCTATAATATCTCTCTATAACATATTTCTCTATAATATATCTCTCTATAACATATTTCTCTATAATATATCTCTCTATAATATATCTATAATATATCTCTCTATATTATATCTCTCTATAATATATATATCTATAATATATCTCTCTATAATATATATATCTATAATATATCTCTCTATAATATATCTCTCTATAATATATCTCTCTATAATATATCTCTCTATAATATATCTCTATAACATCTCTCTCTATTATATGTCTCTATAAAATCTCTATAATATCTTTCTCTATAATATCCCTCTAATATATCTCTGTAAATATATTACGCATTGTTGAAGAAAAGTTTGAAATTAAATCACGCTGCCAGATTACAATTAGGTTTATGGTCAATTCGACTGTTTTTTCCCCCACATTGCTTTTGCAACACAAAACACGTCCCATGGCGTTATGGAGAAAGGTCTAGTGCCTTCTGTACCTTGTCCTTCTTGTCCCATCTCTTCTCTCGTCTCTTGACGTGCTTGACCTTCACAGCCCTCTTCCGCTGCACGGGGTCAAAGGCCGCTTCCTCATCATCACTATGCCATGGCTGCATAGATACCACAGGAGATAATCAATCAATAAATGAATCGATCAATCAGTCAATAAAAATGTATTCATGTATCACGTTTAACTAACAAAGCTAGTATACTGTATGTATGTGTGTCTGTCTGTCCGTCCGTCCGTGTGTCTGTCTGTCTGTCTGTCTGTCCGTGTGTGAGCGGGTGTCCGTGTGTGTGTGTGTCTGTCTGTCCGTCCGTCCGTGTGTGTCTGTCCGTCCGTGTGTGTGTGTCTGTCTGTCCGTCCGTGTGTGTGTGTGTCTGTCTGTCTGTCTGTCCGTCCGTGTGTGTCTGTGTGTGTGTATGTGTGTGTGTGTGTCTGTCTGTCCATCCGTGTGTGAGCGGGTGGCCGTGTGTGTGTGTGTGTGTGTGTCTGTCTGTCCGTGTGTGTGTGTGTGTCTGTCTGTCTGTCTGTCCGTCCGTGTGTGTGTGTGTACCATATTGTTATCCTCGTAGCCTGCAGCCTTGTACTGCTGGTAGAGCTCCATCTCATTCTCACTGTAGTCATCAAACAGAGGCCCTCCTCTTCTCAGACTCCCTCTGGCCCCCCGACCAGACAGGGCAAACTCCTCATCTTTTACACGGAGCATTTTCTACAGCGAGAGAGAGAGAGAGACAGAGAGAGAGAGACAGAGAGAGAGACAGAGAGAGAGACAGAGAGAGAGACAGAATGTCAACCCAACATCGTTTAGGTAAAGAAATCCAAACCTCCTTGATGAGTTTGCTAGGTGTTTGGGTTAGATGTCGCTACAACAATGTCCATTTCAGAGGCTTCATTAGTTGAATGAATAAAGAATGCACCCCCATTTTGTCAAGGTTTCGTGGTTTCTGGGGAGGCATAAATCAAATGCCCAATACTAAAATAGTCTACTGTCCAAATGCACCATCTATCTACCTTTATGGACTCACCCGAGCTCGAACGTCACACTGCCGGAGCCTGCACTTCTGTCTGATCTTATTGGGTCCTCCAAACTTCTTCATGTCTTTACAGAAATCACACTGAGCACAGTCCTCAGTCCTCCTGCACGGCTCACACTCTCCACACATACGGGCCGAACGCTTCACCTGCACACAAGGGAATCACACTGGAATCACATTGGAATCACATTGGAATCACACTGGAATCACACTGGAATCACATTGTAATCACACTGGAATCACATTGGAATCACACTGGAATCACACTGGAATCACACTGGAATCACATTGGAATCACATTGGAATCACACTGGAATCACATTGGAATCACACGGGAATCACATTGGAATCACACTGGAATCACATTGGAATCACACTGGAATCACACTGGAATCACATTGGAATCACACTGGAATCACACTGGAATCACATTGGAATCACACTGGAATCACATTGGAATCACACTGGAATCACACTGGAATCACACTGGAATCACATTGGAATCACATTGGAATCACACTGGAATCACATTGGAATCACACTGGAATCACATTGGAATCACACTGGAATCACATTGGAATCACACTGGAATCACACTGGAATCACATTGGAATCACACTGGAATCACACTGGAATCGCATTGGAATCACACTGGAATCACATTGGAATCACATTGGAATCACACTGGAATCACAATGGAATCACACTGGAATCACATTGGAATCACACTGGAATCACATTGGAATCACAATGGAATCACATTGGAATCACACTGGAATCACATTGGAATCACATTGGAATCACATTGGAATCACATTGGAATCACACTGGAATCACATTGGAATCACATTGGGTTTATACAGGCAGCCCAAGTCTGATCTTTTTACCACTTATTGGCCTTTAACCAATCAGATCTTTGCCTGTGTACAATTGACATTTTAGTCATTTAGCAGACGCTATTATCCAGAGCGATTTACAGTTAGTTCATCTTTAGATAGCTAGGTGAGACAACCACATCACAGTAGTTAGTATATTCAGATAGCTAGGTGGGACAACCACATATCACAGTAGTTAGTATATTCAGATAGCTAGGTGGGACAACCACATATCACAGTAGTTAGTATATTCAGATAGCTAGGTGAGACAACCACATATCACAGTAGTTAGTATATTCAGATAGCTAGGTGGACAACCACATATCACAGTAGTTAGTATATTCAGATAGCTAGGTGGACAATCACATATCACAGTAGTTAGTATATTCATATTCAGATAGCTAGGTGAGACAACCACATATCACAGTAGTTAGTATATTCAGACAGCTAGGTGAGAAAACCACATATCACAGTAGTTAGTATATTCAGATAGCTAGGTGGGACAACCACATATCACAGTAGTTAGTATATTCAGATAGCTAGGTGGGAACACATATCCCAGTCGTAAAGGTGTGAAAACCAAGAGACCAGACGTGGCAGAACTGAGTTCTCAGGTTGGGATGTTCGGTTTGAGCATATCCTGAAGGTAGAGTTGGGCAGTTCCTCTTGCACCAGGGTCTTGTAGTGGATGCGAGCTTCGACTGGAAACCAGTGGAGTGTGCAGAGGAATGGGGTGACATGAGAAAACTTGGGAAAGGTAAACACCTGGGTGGGCTGCGGCATTCTGGATAAGTTGCAGTGGTTTGAAGGCACAAGCGGGGAGCCCAGCCAACAGAGAGTTGCAGTAGTCCAGACGGGAGATGATGAATGCCTGGATTAGGACCTGCGCCACTTCCTGTGTGAGGTAGGGTCGTACTCTATGGATGTTCCTCTTCCTGTGTGAGGTAGGGTCGTACTCTATGGATGTTCCTCTTCCTGTGTGAGGTAGGGTCATACTCTACGGATGTTCCTCTTCCTGTGTGAGGTAGGGTCATACTCTACGGATGTTCCTCTTCCTGTGTGAGGTAGGGTCGTTCTCTACGGATGTTCCTCTTCCTGTGTGAGGTAGGGTCGTTCTCTACGGATGTTGAGCATGAACCTGCAGGAGCGAGTCACTTCTTTTTTTAAATGTTTGCAGAGAACGACAGGGTGTTGTCCAGGGGTCACACCAAAGTTATTTGCACTCTGGGAGGGGGAACAAGTTTAGTTTTCTACCATTGTCGCTCTGCTGAGTCTCTTAGCCACGGAAGTTCGAGCCGACCAGGAGTTAAGTGAACAGTGGGAGTCAAAGGAGGTGGGTCATGAGACAGAAGGGAGAGATGATATGATAGAAGAGGAAACAGTAGTGGGAGAGAGAGCGAAAATTATGATGACGTATGATGGGTAGGGGCTGAGTGGGTATGGGGAGTGGGTAGGGGCTGAGTGGGTAGGGGCTGAGTGGGTAGGGGCTGAGTGGGTAGGGGCTGAGTGGGTATGACCATCTGGGTAGGGGCTGAGTGGGTAGGGGGAGTGGGTAGGGGCTGAGTGGGAAGGGTTGGAGGAGTGGGTATGACCATCTGGGTAGGGGTTGAGTGGGTAGGGGCTGAGTGGGTATGACCATCTGGGTAGGGGCTGAGTGGGTAGGGTTGGAGGAGTGAGCATGACCATCTGGGTAGGGGCTGAGTGGGCATGACCATCTGGGTAGGGGCTGAGTGGGTAGGGTTGGAGGAGTGGGTATGACCATCTGGGTAGGGGCTGAGTGGGTAGAGTAGGAGGAGAGATGGAGATACAAGGAGACAAAGTAGTGATCAGAAACATGTAGGTTGCAGTGAGATTAGCAGAAGAACAGCTTCTAGTGAAGATGAGTCCAAGCGTATGGCCTGGGACTGGGGAAGGGTGAGGTCAAAAGAGACAAACAGGTGGAAGAGGTGGAAAGAAAAGAGTCAATGTCGGGAGGTTGAAGTCTCCCAGTACGATGAGCAGTCAGCCATCATCTGGAAATGAGCTAATCAAGGTGTCAAGTTCATTGAGGAACTCTTCTTCAAGGGCACCTGGTGGGTGATAGACGGCAGCAATATTAAGCTTGAGTGGACAAATGACAGTGACAGAACGGAATTCAAATGAGGAGATGAGAGAAAAGAGAGAGAAGAGAACATCTAAAATTAGGAGAAATAAGTAGCCCTGTGCCATCACCATGACGACCAGATGCTCTCAGACTATGAGACATCCCATAGTCAGATGACGAGAGAGCAGCTGGAGGAGCCGTGTTCTCTGGGGAAGTCCTTGTCTCCGTCAGGGCCAAAAGGTCTAGGGATTTTAGTGTAACAAAGTGTACTTTATTCACTTCATACTAACTAGGCTACTTTTACATTAAAAGTTTAAATTCGCTAGTCTGTCAAGCCCTCTCCCTCTAGAATGAAGTACAGTATATGCATCTTCTAGCAATCTATTTATAGGATAGGTCCTCGTCAGTCACAAAGTGAGCAACGCAGTCTGCTGACTGTCCCGCCTAACCGGTATAATTTGTGTGCGCTGTGGTTGGTTGGATTTGAATTTCTTTAGACGGAGGGAGAGTTTGACCGCTATCTACTGTGATTTGATTGAAAACGGAACAGCAAGTGTTGAATAGTTTATAAAAAAGTGTCAAACTGACTGAATGAAGTAGATTCTCCTATATCCCTTTACCGTTCATAAATCATACAACCTGGTTATATGTCCATGGTATCGCATCAGGGACAAGCAAACCAAAATATTTCCTTGGTTTCATTTCCTAGGATGTCTGGGTTTGCCAAACAGTGAAGCTGAAGTGAGGGACTCTCCTCTCATCAGATAAACCTTGTTCACACTGCAGGCCTTAACGCTCAAATCAGTTTTGTTTTTCAAATCCATTTTGGAATACTGACTGTTCAAACAGCAAGTTATAAGTGACCAAATCAGTGTATTCAGACACCAGTCATTAGCTGTCATAGTAATGACAGGTGTGTGCTCAGTGGTGTATGCCAGTGGTACCCAGCCAGGGGAACTAGGACCCCTGGAGGTACCTGATCTATCCACAGGGGGGACTAGGATCCCTGGAGGTACGTGGTCTAGCCACATGGGGTACTAGGACCCAGGGGGTACCTGGCCTATCCACAGGGGGTACTAGGATCCCTGGGGGTACCTGGTCTATCCACAGGGGGTACCTGGTCTATCCACAGGGGGAACTAGGACCCCTGGAGGTACCTGGTCTATCCACAGGGGGAACTAGGACTCAGGGGGAACCTGGCCTATCCACAGGGGGTACTAGGATCCCTGGGGGTACCTGGTCTATCCACAGGGGGAACTAGGACAACTGGAGGTACCTGGTCTATCCACAGGGGGTACTAGGATCCCTGGAGGTACCTGGCCTATCCACAGGCAGGGGGAACTAGGACCCCTGGAGGTACCTGTCCTATCCACATGGGGAACTAGGATCCCTGGAGGTAACTGGTCTATCCACCGGGGGTACAAAGACCCAGGGGGTACCTGGCCTATCCACAGGGGGTACTAGGATCCCTGGGGGTACCTGGTCTATCCACAGGGGGAACTAGGACCCTGGGGGTACCTGGCCTATCCACAGGGGAAACTAGGACCCTGGGGGTACCTGGCCTATCCACAGGGGGAACTAGGACCCTGGGAGTACCTGGCCTATCCACAGCGGGAACTAGGACACTGGGGGTACCTGGCCTATCCACAGGGGGTACTAGGACCCTGGGTGTACCTGGCCTATCCCCAGGGGGTACTAGGACCCTGGGGGTACCTGGTCTATCCACAGGGGGTACTAGGATCCCTGGGGGTACCTGGCCTATCCACAAGGGGTACTAGGACCCCTGGGGGTACCTGGCCTATCCACAGGGGGAACTAGGATCCTGGGGGTACCTGGCCTATCCACAGGGGGAACTAGGACCCTGGGGGTACATGGTCTATCCACAGGGGGTACTAGGACACCTGGGGGTACCTGGCCTATCCACAGGGGGTACTAGGACCCTGGGGGTACCTGGCCTATCCACAGGGGGTACTAGGACCCTGGGGGTACCTGGCCTATCCACAGGGGGTACTAGGACCCCTGGGGGTACCTGGCCTATCCACAGGGGGAACTGGGATCCATGGGGCTACCTGGCCTATCCACAGGGGGTACTAGGACCCTGGGGGTACCTGGCCTATCCACAGGGGGTACAAGGACCCCTGGGGGTACCTGGCCTATCCACAGGGGGAACTAGGATCCCTGGGGGTACCTGGCCTATCCACAGGGGGTACTAGGACCCTGGGGGTACATGGTCTATCCACAGGGGGTACTAGGACACCTGGGCGTACCTGGCCTATCCACAGGGGGTACTTGAGAAGCCTCGTGAAACCATAGACTTACTGGTAAAATGGACATGAGGGGGTACATCAGTTGGTGGTTCAGTAACCGGAAAAGGTTGGTTAACTACTGGTATAGGCTGATTGGCGGTGGTGCTCGTGTTTCCTATCACTCAAAAGTTATGTATCAAGATAAGGTGACAATAATGCCTACCATGGATGTTTCCCAATTGCTTTGAACGTTAAAAACCATAGTGTCAGAAGACTTTTAAAGCCTCAAAGGATCCAACTTTCAAAACAAGTCCTTTTTGGCTAGCCACAACAGTCGACTAGTTAGCTAGCCACAACAGTCGACTAGTTAGCTAGCCACAACAGTCGACTTGCTAGCTAGCCACAACAGTCGACTTGCTAGCTAGACACAACAGTCGAATAGCTAGCTAGACACAACAGTCTACTAGCTATTTAGTTACAACAGTCGACTAGCTAGCTAGACACAACAGTCGAATAGCTAGCTAGACACAACAGTCGACTAGCTAGCTAGACACAACAGTCGACTAGCTAGCTAGACACAACAGTCGACTAGCTAGCTAGACACAACAGTCGACCAGGTAGCTAGACACAACAGTCGAATAGCTAGCTAGACACAACAGTCGACTAGCTAGCTAGACACAACAGTCGACTAGCTAGCTAGACACAACAGTCGACTAGCTAGCTAGCCACAACAGTCGATTAGCTAGCTAGGTAGCTGTTTAGATTTTAACACATTCACTCATTTGTTTGTAAATAATGAACAAGCTACCAAATGTTGTTGTCAAACTGTCAACAGAGCAGCAAACAAGCAATAAGATATGTCAAATAACAGTCGAAAAACCACTTGAGGGCAAATATCAGATTTGACCGTTCAGACACAAAGCGCATGGCCAGGAATCAGATTTGACCGTTCAGACACAAGGTGCATGGCCAGGAATCAGATTTGACCGTTCAGACACAAGGTGCATGGCCAGGAATCAGATTTGACCGTTCAGACACAAGGTACATGGCCAGGAATCAGATGTGACCGTTCAGACACAAGGCGCATGGCCAGTAATCAGATTTGAACGTTCAGACACAAGGCGCATGGCCAGGAGTCAGATTTGACCGCTCAGACACAAGGTGCATGGCCAGGAATCAGATTTGACCGTTCAGACATAAGGTGCATGGCCAGGAATCAGATTTGACCGTTCAGACACAAGGCGCATGGCCAGTAATCAGATTTGACCGTTCAGACACAAGGCGCATGGCCAGGAATCAGATTTGACCGCTCAGACACAAGGTGCATGGCCAGGAATCAGATTTGACCGTTCAGACATAAGGTGCATGGCCAGGAATCAGATTTGAGTCCACAGAGTGAGTCCACAGAGGGAGTCCACAGAGTGAGTCCACAGAGGGAGTCCACAGAGTGAGTCCACAGAGGGAGTCCACAGAGTGAGTCCACAGAGGGAGTCCACAGAGTGAGTCCACAGAGGGAGTCCACAGAGTGAGTCCACAGAGGGAGTCCACAGAGTTAGTCATGAAACGTATTATGTGACTTGTTTAAGCACATTTTTACTCCTGAACTTATGTTGCCATAGCAAAAGGGTGAAATACTTATTGACTCAAGACATTTCAGTAATTCATTTGTAATTAAACTGCACAATTTTTTATATATATTTTTTTTTATATTCCACTTTGTCATTAAGGGGTTTTGTGATGTCATCATGGGGCATTGTGATGTCATCATGGGGTATTGTGATGTCATTATGGGGTATTGTGTGTAGGCCAGTGACCAAAACAAATCTACATTTAATCAATTTTAATTTCAGGCTGTAACACAACAACATGTGGAAAATGTCAAGGGGTGTGAACACTTTCTGAAGGCACTGTATATATTCAGTGAATTATTGGTTGTTACCCGTGAACCTCGGCGGTGTTCTATATTCAGGTCTGGAGTGTGATGCTGCTTCTCTGTCTTCTCCTGGTCTCCCGTCTCCTTCTCCGTCTTCTCCTGGTCTCCCGTCTCCGTCTTCTCCTGGTCTCCCGTCTCCTTCTCCGTCTTGTCCTGGTCTCCCGTCTCCTTCTTCTCCTGGTCGCCCATCTCCTTCTTCTCCTGGTCTCCCGTCTCCTTCTTCCCCTGGTCTCCCGTCTCCTTCTCCATCTTCTCCTTGGTCTTCTTGGGACGATACTTTATCTCCAGGGTCCCGTCTTTGGCTAGATAACAACACAAGAATCAGTCAGTTTATTTCATTTAAATGATTGGATGTACATATCCCTTTAAGACTGCTTCATTGGCCGTTTAATTTTAGATCACAAAAGGAGTGCCATGGTTTTCGTGTTTGTCTCTTTTTCTCGACACGTCTGCATTGTTTGGTTATCATCATTACTAAAACAGAGGACAGACGTACCACGACATTTCTCACAGTACCACACCCGGATGACTTTAGCTGCCTTCTCTGATATGCCGATGCAGTCACCATGAAACCACTCGTTACAGCAGTCACAACCACTGCAGAGACAGAGACAGCGGAAACACATATATGAGAGGCCTGTTCCACCGTCCATCTGTTGTTTGTCATCTTTGTTCGTTCGTTCAGACAGACAGACAGACAGACAGACAGACAGACACAGACAGACTGACTGACTGACTGACTGACTGACAGACAGACAGACAGACAGACAGACAGACAGACAGACAGACAGACAGACAGACAGACAGACAGACAGACAGACAGACAGACAGACAGACAGACAGACAGACAGGACAGACAGAGACGGACACAGACAGACTGACAGACAGACAGACAGACAGACAGACAGTTACATCATGAAGCAGTTGATGTCAGGTCTGCGACAGATACAGTAGACAGGTGCGTTTCCCCCCTCCATCATGGGTCCTACAGGTCTGTCAGGGCCAGGGGCTGGGTCGAGGTCTGATACCTCACTGTGACTGTCCTGAGGGGTAGAGGAGCAGAAGCAACATTTGATACATCCGGAGTGTGTGTGTGTGCGCGTGTGCGTGTGTTTGTGTGTGTGTGTGTGTGTGTGTGTGTGTGTGTGTGTGTGTGTGTGTGTGTGTGTGTGTGTGTGTGTGTGTGTGTGTGTGTGTGTGTGTGTGTGTGTGTGTGTGTGTGTATTTGCCCATGATGATGATAGCCTAAATTAGCTCAATTCTTATTATGTCAACAAAGATGAGAGGAAGAATCAATATTTAGTAAAGAAAAAATTATAATAGATTGACTAAGGAAATTGGAATTTGGCTTTAGGTATCCATATTAAAAAGTATATTATTAAAAACTGTATTCATCTTGTTGCTCGGTGGTAACACTGGCAGCCCAATTCTGATCTTCCACTAAAATAATATTTTGACCAATCAAATCAGCTCTTTGCCAATATTTCGACAAATGTTGGCAATAATTGGGAAAAATGTTGGCAATATTTAATTGGGCTGCTTGTGTAAACTTTGATTTGTTTTTCATTTGACTTTGAACGAATTAATGAATGAATGAATGTATATCAGAATTTTTAACATGAAACGACCATGACTAGAAAAACGAATATAAACCTGGTTTGCGATGCAGAATCGCACATACACACATCACCGTATCATCCCGCTTTGTGAAGATGGACAATGCCCTATGGCTAGATGCTGAAAATGATGAGATGCTCTTTCACTTACCATGATGACTGGGGATCGCGTTGGGCGAGACACTTACAGAAAAACCAGGTAGAGTAGAGAAATAATGTCCAACCACTGCATGATAAAATAAAACATTTGATTTCACATTTAGATGTTTTTATTTAGCACGATTTTGGTTCAAAACATCTGCAGAAAATGGTTGCTTCCGGTTCCTCCTTCTTTGGTTATTGTCAAAGCGAGCCACAAGTAGCCTTTTGAGGTAGCGCGCCACCTGCTGTTTGTTAGGAGATAATGCAAGTCCAATTTCTACAACTCTGATCTGAAAAGTATTGCGTACCACCCCAACATGAAACAATACAAAAATATATATATTTTCATCAGGTTCATTTAGGTGCTCAAAAATAGGTATTTTACCTATCTTTCAGGACGTTGAAAATACGTATTTTTATTCATTGGGGATCGGGGATACAGCCAAATATCAACTTCACATACATTTTCAATGAGGTAACCGTTATATCACAACACTTTTTTTTAAACCTCTTAGTATTGGAAAGAGGAGCCAACTGGAGGTCTCAACAGAACATTTTATTATTGTTCCCTTCTGCCTCTACCAGCTATCTTAGCTTTTTACAAAAGGCTTAAAAACTGGCAGCAATGATGTTGAAAGCAACTCAGGCAACTGAAATAACCAAACAGAAGAATTCAACTACAATAACATTCTCAGTAAGTCCAGACAAAGTTGAATTACTGTTTAATTAACGGATACCACGCCTCACTTTTCTCCACACCCCGAAAAGAAACAACAATAAATCAGATGTGTTATTTTGGGGCCAATATATGCGGCTCTTTGTTGATAAACGCACTGTCCGCTCTCCCTTGAGGCTTTCCCAAGTTGATACCTAAGAGACCAGACCGACTCAGATCACTCGCTCAGATCTTGTCCGAGCCTCTGATTGGACAGTGAAACACACGCTCAGATCTTGTCCGAGCCTCTGATTGGACAGTGAAACACACGCGCTCTCATCTCACCTACAGGTGACGGGCAGATGTTTATTTTCTCTCTCGTGCCGTCATGGCTGAATTCAGCACAAATTCATACTATTATATGTCCAGGTTAACGGTGGGACGTCCCTCATTAATAAACAAACCATCGGTTAAAGTCATGGTTATTGCATCATTTTCAGATCTATTAGAAGCGATTAATATACGAAACAACAATGTAATTTAACCAATTGACTGGCCAGAGATCAGAGTATTCATCAGCAAAGACGCAGTGCAAACTGATAATATTTTAGACAACTAAAGTGAAATGAAAATGATTGATGAAATCGAAGTGTGTCAGCTGTATGGTGATTTGCGATTCATAATTTACATTTTACCGGTACTACCAGTAGTAGTAGGCCAACCGGTAACCAGGAAGGAATGCGTCTGAAGAGATGAGCGCGGCCGAGAACACACTTCGAGCAGATCAGCAGGTCGGAGAGGCTTTTCGTGGCAGCCGGACGAGACAGTCCAGCTTGCTCTATATAGATTGATGCTTCTAATTGTGCATGTTATAAAAAAAATTTTTTTTATGATGATGATGAAAGGTCATACTCTATGGTTGGATTTATGTAATAATTTTTTGGCAGTTTTAGTTTGATTACAATTATTTATTTTCAGTCATTGTTGAATTTGTTAGACTTTACAATTACGTAGAACTGATAATACATTACTTTTTTTTCTATAATTTTTTAATTTGACAGAAATTCTATTCTATTATGCTGTGCTGGGCTGATTATACATTATATGTGAATAATGCTTATTAATGTTCATTCGTATATATTAATAATAATCATCGGGAAAATCAGTCTGAAAGTTAATATTTCTCCTATTGTTCATGTCCATATAGCCTAGGACAATGTGATAAAGTACTGTTATTCCTTATCCACTTAATGTCATTATTTTCTTTCTTTTTTCGCCCCCTCCTCTCACTTTTTCTGGGGGGGGAAATCCGTTAAACAGTGAATCAATTTTGTCTGGCCTAATGTGGTTACCTAAATACTTTTCTTGCTATGACTGTAATGTGTTTCTGTAATGTTTTTTATTTTTTTGTTGTGAAAACAAAACTTGCAAAGTATGTTGGGTATTATTCTAATGAGCTCCGCCCCCCAAACCAGTACACATTTGCTTGGTGCAGACCAGATCCAAATCTGAACGAATTATAGACGTTTAGGCTACGTTTCACAAGTTTGAACATCACAGTACAGTGGGACAGAGTTTAGTACAGTAGAGCACAATAGAGTACAGTACGGTACAGTACATTACAGTACAATTAACTTTAATTCAGTAGAATATAGTTTAATTCAGTACAGCACAGTACAGTACAGTGCAGTACAGTTTAATTCAGGAGAATTCAGTAGAGTACTGTATAGTTTAATTCAGTAGAGTACTGTATAGTTTAATTCAGTAGAGTACTATATAGTTTAATTCAGTAGAGTACTGTATAGTTTAATTCAGTAGAGTACTGTATAGTTTAATTCAGTAGAGTACTATATAGTTTAATTCAGTAGAGTAAAGTATAGTTTAATTCAGTAGAGTACTGTATAGTTTAATTCAGTAGAGTACTGTATAGTTTAATTCAGTAGAGTACTATATAGTTTAATTCAGTAGAGTAAAGTATAGTTAAATTCAGTAGAGTACTGTATAGTTTAATTCAGTAGAGTACTGTATAGTTTAATTCAGTAGAGTACTGTATAGTTTAATTCAGTAGAGTACTGTATAGTTTAATTCAGTAGAGTACTGTATAGTTTAATTCAGTAGAGTACTATATAGTTTAATTCAGTAGAGTACTGTATAGTTTAATTCAGTAGAGTAAAGTACTGTATTACTGTATAGTTTAATTCAGTAGAGTAAAGTACTGTACAGTATAGTTCAGTAGAGTAGAGTACAGTACAGTTCAGTAGAGTACACTACACTACAGTATAGTTCAGTAGAGTACACTACAGTACAGTATAGTTCAGTAGAGTACAGTACATTCAAGTAAAGTAGGGTACAATGCTGTCCACTATAGTTAACTGTTCTTTACTCTACTGTGCTCTACAGTGCTCTACTGTACTCTACTGTGCTCTACAGTGCTCTACTGTACTCTACTGTACTCTACAGTGCTCTACTGTGCTCTACTGTACTCTACAGTACTCTACTGTACTCTACAGTGCTCTACTGTACTCTACTGTGCTCTACAGTGCTCTACTGTACTCTACTGTACTCTACAGTGCTCTACTGTACTCTACTGTACTCTACAGTGCTCTACTGTACTCTACTGTACTCTACTGTACTCTACAGTGCTCTACTGTACTCTACTGTACTCTACAGTGCTCTACTGTACTCTACTGTACTCTACTGTGCTCTACAGTGCTCTACTGTACTCTACTGTACTCTACTGTACTCTGCAGTGCTCTACAGTACAGTATTGTGATGTACTGTACTGTCCAAACTTGTGAAACATAGATGTTTATGATCAGTTCAGATTTGGTCAGGTTCGGCCGTACCAAATCTAAACCACTTATAAATTAAATCAAATTTTACAATGCACAACAATACACACAAATCTAAAAAGTCAAAGAATAGAATGAAGAAATATATAAATATTAGGATGAGCAATGTCGGAGTCCGGAGTGTATATATATACACCAGTCTCAACATCAACAGTTGCTCCGGGATGCTGGCTCCGGGATGCTGGCCTTCTAGGCAGAGTTGCAAAGAAAAAGCCATATCTCAGACTGGCCAATAAAAAGAAAAGATTAAGATGGTCAGAAGAACACAGACACTGGACAGAGGAACTCTGCCTAGAAGGCCAGCATCCCGGAGTCGCCTCGTCACTGTTGATGTTGAGACTGGTGTTTTGCGGGTACTATTTAATGAAGCTGCCAGTTTAGGACTTGTGAGAAGTCTCTAATGTATGACACTCTAATGTACTTGTCCTCTTGCTCAGTTGTGCACCGGGGCCTCCCACTCTTCTTTCTAATCTGGTTGTTTGTTTATTCTATGTGTAACTCTGTGTTGTTGTTTGTGTCGAACTGCTTTGCTTTATCTTGGCCAGGTCGCAGTTGTAAATGAGAACTTGTTCTCAACTTGCCTACCTGGTTAAATAAAGGTTAAATAAATGTTAAAATAAAATGTTTAGAGCCATGTTTGCGCTGTTCTGAGAAGGGGGTAGTACACAGCGTTGTGATCTTCAGTTTCTTGGAAATTTGTCGCATGGAATAGCCTTCATTTCTCAGAACAAGAATCGACTGACGAGTTTCAGAAGAAAGTCTTTGTTTCTGGCCATTTTGAGCCTGTAATCGAACCCACAGACGCTGATGCTCCAGATACTCAACTAGTCTAAAGAAGGCCAGTTTTCTTGCTTCTTTAATTACAACAACAGTTTTCAGCTGAAAAATTGTTTTCTAATGATCAATTAGCCTTTTAAAATGATCAACCTGGATTAGCTAACACAACGTTCCAATGGAACACAGGAGTGATGGTTGCTGATAATGGGCCTCTGTACGCCTACGTAGATATTCCATTAAAAATCAGCCATTTCCAGCTACAACAGTCATTTACATCATTAACAATATCTACACTGTATTTCTGATCTATTTTATTTTATTTTAATGGACAAAAAATTTACATTTCTTTCAAAAACAAGGACATTTCGAAGTGACCCCAAACTTTTGAATGGTAGTGTATATTATATATATATTCTATTATATGTACAGTACCAATATAGTATAGTATAGTATGTGTATATTATATATACAGTACCAGTCAAAAGTTTTAGAACACCTACTCATTCAAGGGTTTTTCTTTATTTTTACTATTTTCTACATCATGAAATAACACATGTGGAACATGTGAAAAACTGGAATATTTTATGTTACGCCGAGTTGTGGCTGAACAACCACATTAAGAACATACAACTGGCGGGTTATACACTCTATCAGCAGGACAGAACAGCAGCCTCTGGACAAACACGGGGCGGGGGCCTTTGCATATTTGTAAACAATAGCTGGTGCACGATATCTAAGGAAGTCTCAAGGTTTTGCTCGTCTGAGGTAGAGTATCTCATGATAAGCTGTAGACCACACTATCTACCTAGAGAGTTTTCATCTGTATTTTTCATAGCTGTCTATTTACCACCACAGACCGATGCTGGCACTAAGACAGCACTTAATGAGCTGTATTCTGCCATAAGCAAACAGGAAAACGCTAATTTTAACCATATTCAGAGGCTAAACAAAGTTTGTTTAAAATTACATTGTTACTAACAATTGAGTTGAACAAGTACATTTTTTGGGTTCTGATGCGGTTCTGATGGGGTTCTGATGGAGTTCTGATGTGGTTCTGATGCGGTTCTGATGTGGTTCTGATGGGGTTCTGTTGTGGTTCTGATGCATTTCTGATGTGGTTCTGATGCGGTTCTGATCGGTTCTGATGTGGTTCTGACGGGGTTCTGATGGAGTTCTGATGGGGTTCTGATGTGGTTCTTATGGGGTTCTGATGGGGTTCTGATCGGTTCTGATGTGGTTCTGACGGGGTTCTGATGGGGTTCTGATGGGGTTCTGATGTGGTTCTTATGGGGTTCTGATGGGGTTCTGATGGAGTTCTGATGTGGTTCTTATGGGGTTCTGATGGAGTTCTGATGGAGTTCTGATGGGGTTCTGATGTGGTTCTTATGGGGTTCTGATGCGAAACTGATACGGTTCTGATGGGGTTCTGATGTGGTTCTGACGGGGTTCTGATGGGGTTCTGATGGGGTTCTGATGTGGTTCTTATGGGGTTCTGATGGGGTTCTGATGGAGTTCTGATGTGGTTCTTATGGGGTTCTGATGGAGTTCTGATGGAGTTCTGATGGGGTTCTGATGTGGTTCTTATGGGGTTCTGATGCGAAACTGATGCGGTTCTGATGGGGTTCTGATGTGGTTCTTATGGGGTTCTGATACGGTTCTGATGGGGTTCTGATGTGGTTCTTATGGGGTTCTGATGCGAAACTGATGCGGTTCTGATGCGGTTCTGATGCGGTTCTGATGCGGTTCTGATGGGGTTCTGATGGGGTTCTGATGGGGTATGACAATTGGACAAAGCTCATGAAGCATTTATAATATAAGTTATATTCTTCAAGTGTGTAAATAATTAAAAAGTCCAAAAACATTGATGAAGCAATCACAGATGGACCCTTCCAATACTCTTAACTTGTACATTTCTCAAGACCATAGCACGATTGTTTGATCCTATCATAGCCCATCATTACAAGGTTGCATTATGCTGTCGTTTAGCCTTGTATAGCATCAAAACACGTTCACCAGCTGCCAACTACCTTGTCCATTTTCCCGTCGGAGTCGGTTTATGTATTAGGCTAGGTCAAGTATAGGCTTAAGGAGCGGTTTCACGGACACCGATTACACACCTGGACTAGAAACCATTTTGGCTGGAGATTCTCCATTGATCTTGTTTATTAGTCCAGGACCCCATAATGTTTAAATGAGTGGAATGGGACGATGTCGACCATACATACGTGTGCATTAGGCTGTTTGAGAGAAGGTTTGAATCCTAATCAACCCATCCAATGTGACACATCTGTTGTTGAAGTCCAGCTGATCAGTCAAGCTACATTTACGTAGCAGCAGACCAGCTGATCAGTCAAGCTACATTACCGTAGCAGCAGACCAGCTGATCAGTCAAGCTACATTACCATAGCAGCAGACCAGCTGATCAGTCAAGCTACATTACCGTAGCAGCAGACCAGCAGATCAGTCAAGCTACATTACCGTAGCAGCAGACCAGCTGATCAGTCAAGCTACATTACCGTAGCAGCAGACCAGCTGATCAGTCAAACTACATTACCGTAGCAGCAGACCAGCTGATCAGTCAAGCTACATTACCGTAGCAGCAGACCAGCTGATCAGTCAAGCTACATTACCATAGCAGCAGACCAGCTGATCAGTCAAGCTACATTACCGTAGCAGCAGACCAGCAGATCAGTCAAGCTACATTACCGTAGCAGCAGACCAGCTGATCAGTCAAGCTACATTACCGTAGCAGCAGACCAGCTGATCAGTCAAACTACATTACCGTAGCAGCAGACCAGCTGATCAGTCAAGCTACATTACCGTAGCAGCAGACCAGCTGATCAGTCAAGCTACATTACCATAGCAGCAGACCAGCTGATCAGTCAAGCTACATTACCGTAGCAGCAGACCAGCAGATCAGTCCAGCTACATTACCGTAGCAGCAGACCCGCTGATCAGTCCAGCTACATTACCGTAGCAGCAGACCAGCTGATCAGTCAAGCTACATTACTGTAGCAGCAGACCAGCTGATCAGTCAAGCTACATTACCGTAGCAGCAGACCAGCTGATCAGTCAAGCTACATTACCGTAGCAGCAGACCAGCTGATCAGTCAAGCTACATTACCGTAGCAGCAGACCCGCTGATCAGTCCAGCTACATTACCGTAGCAGCAGACCAGCTGATCAGTCAAGCTACATTACCGTAGCAGCAGACCAGCTGATCAGTCAAGCTACATTACCGTAGCAGCAGACCAGCTGATCAGTCAAACTACATTACCGTAGCAGCAGACCAGCTGATCAGTCAAGCTACATTACCGTAGCAGCAGACCAGCTGATCAGTCAAGCTACATTACCGTAGCAGCAGACCAGCTGATCAGTCAAGCTACATTACCGTAGAAGCAGACCAGCTGCTGATGTTGAAAATCTTCATAGGTCAAATAAGCTTTTGAATTTCCTTTATTTTTTTCGGCTACAAACAAAGTATTTCATTTATAACATTGTTTTTGTTGTTGTGTTAATTGACCTATGGATCTATTCAATCTGTATGGCAGAAGTTCAGGGTGATTGTAATTTAAAGGCACCGTTCTCACATTAGCATAGACAGTATTCACGGTATACCCGGCATACGTCGGCTCAATCGGAAATTAACTCTACATTTTTATGGCGCAATCTGCAACCCAGTGATCCAGATTGATTAGAGCCCCTACTGTAACGAGGGTCACTTCAGCGATCCAGATTGATTAGAGCCCCTACTGTAACGAGGGTCACTTCAGCGATCCAGATTGATTAGAGCCCCTACTGTAACGAGGGTCACTTCAGCGATCCAGATTGATTAGAGCCCCTACTGTAACGAGGGTCACTTCAGCGATCCAGATTGATTAGAGCCCCTACTGTAACGAGGGTCACTTCAGCGATCCAGATTGATTAGAGCCCCTACTGTAACGAGGGTCACTTCAGCGATCCAGATTGATTAGAGCCCCTACTGTAACGAGGGTCACTTCAGTGATCCAGATTGATTAGAGCCCCTACTGTAACGAGGGTCACTTCAGTGATCCAGATTGATTAGAGCCCCTACTGTAACGAGGGTCACTTCAGTGATCCAGATTGATTAGAGCCCCTACTGTAATATGGATAATTTCTAAGATATTTTATATCAGATCATGAAATATGTAAACAACATTTTACATGTTGCATTGATATTTTTGTTCAATGTGGATTCCAGTATTAAGTTGTTCCACACCCATAATATAGATTCCAGTATTAAGTTGTTCCACACCCATAATATAGATTCCAGTATTAAGTTGTTCCGCACCCATAATATAGATTCCAGTATTAAGTTGTTCCACACCCATAATATAGATTCCAGTATTAAGTTGTTCCACACCCATAATATAGATTCCAGTATTAAGTTGTTCCGCACCCATAATATAGATTCCAGTATTAAGTTGTTCCACACCCATAATATAGATTCCAGTATTAAGTTGTTCCACACCCATAATATAGATTCCAGTATTAAGTTGTTCCACACCCATAATATAGATTCCAGTATTAAGTTGTTCCACACCCATAATATAGATTCCAGTATTAAGTTGTTCCACACCCATAATATAGATTCCAGTATTAAGTTGTTCCACACCCATAATATAGATTCCAGGGTTAAGTTGTTCCACAGTTTCAGACCTGAATAAAAACACACAATCTTTCCAACAGCAAGAACATGTTTTATATTATAAGAGCAAATAAATATTCACGTTTTATATTGCTGCATTTGAATGTAAACAAATATACAGCCATAAAATGTTTGTTAAAATAACGCCTGCTCTGATGCACACGTACACGTCCTAATGTCCTGACAATTTTACAATGACCTTTTCCCTCTCCCCCCATCGCTAGACACATACAAAACGTTATATTCCTGTCCATTCCCTCTGCTGTTACAGAGACATGGTAATACAGTCCATTCCAGAGAACACGTGTTATCGTTATTAGATAGCACTGTACGTACATTCATGTTTATAATACAGTCCATTCAATAAAAGTGCTGACACATGCTAACAGAGATCACAATAACGTCATGAAGACATTTCATTTACAACGGCCTACTTCTCCTTCCTGTATCTTACGTACCCCCCCCCCCCCCCCCCCCCGATCATGACATCATCTGGCGAGCAGAGGGTACACGACGGATGAATTAAAGTACACCGGGGTAAGAATGGAAATGGCCCCTGCTAAGTCTGGTTGATAATATGGAGCATCAGAGAAAGAACCGGTCGAAGCAACACACAGAGCATTGGGAATTACATGACCTAGTACACAGGCTGAGTCTCTGTCCGTCAGCCCTGGGCCAGCCAATCAGAAAGCGGTAAATCCTGAGTGGTGGTGTGGGGGAGTTAGAAGGGGAGGAGCCACGGTGGAGTACGAACTGGGGGTGGTGCAGCAGGATTGGAGGAGAGGCACTGTTTTTGCGAAACCTTTTTGATAAAGGTGTGTACTTCGTTAGTCCAGTTATCTTAAGTCCGTATGTTAGCGACGCAAGCTAGTTAGTAACTGTTACATCAAACCAGACGTCCATAGTACTGCAGTTCCAATGGCTCGCCCCACACAAAATAAACAAACAGTCGCATCTTCAATCATCTTGGCGCATTTGATCATCTTGGCCATGTTCTGTTCTAATCTCCACCTGGCACAGCCAGAAGAGGACTGGCCACCCCACATAGCCTGGTTTCTCTCTAGGTTTCTTCCTAGGTTTTGGCCTTTCTAGGAAGTTTTTCCTAGCCACCGTGCTTCTACACCTGCATTGCTTGCTGTTTGGGGTTTTAGGCTGGGTTTCTGTACAGCACTTTGAGATATCAGCTGATGTAAGAAGGGCTTTGTAAATACATTTGATTTGATTCAAACAGTAGTACAAACAGCCCGAAACAATTGTTAACAGTAATAGTTGTAGCTGTTACACCACACCAACAATAGCAAAAGTAGCATCAGTAGGAATCTTCATTGTCATTGTAGTTTTAATCCCAACAATTCTGTCCTCAACCATGTAAATTCATTCCTCTCAAGTACCATCAATGTCTAAGAGGATGAACTGGGAACGCTGATGTGTCTAAGAGGATGACCTGGGAATGCTGATGTGTCTACGAAGATGACCTGGAAATGCTGATATGTCTAAGAGGATGACCTGGGAATGCTGATATGCCTGAGAGGATGGGTGACCTGCGAACGCTGATTTGTTTACGTGTATGACTTGGGAATGCTGATATGACTAAGAGGATGAATGACCTGGGAACACAGATATGTCTGAGAGGATGACCTGGTAACACTGATATGTCTGAGTGGATGATCTAGGGACGCTGATATGTCTAAGATGATGATCGAGGGACGCTGATATGTCTAAGAGGATGAATGACCTGGGAACGCAGATATGTCTGAGAGGATGACCTGGGAACACTGATATGTCTGAGTGGATGACCTAGGGACGCTGATATGTCTAAGATGATGACCTAGGGACGCTGATATGTCTAAGAGGATGAATGACCTAGGGACACTGATATGTCTAAGAGGATGAATGAGCTAGGGACGCAGATGTGTCTAAGAGGATGACCTAGGGACGCTGATATGTCTAAGAGGATAACCTAGGGACGCTGATATGTCTAAGAAGATGACCTAGGGATGCTGATATGTCTAAGAGGATGACCTAGGGACGCTGATATGTCTAAGAGAATGAGCTAGGGACGCTGATATGTCTAAGAGGATGAACTAGGGACGCTGATATGTCTAAGAGGATAACCTAGGGACGCTGATATGTCTAAGAGGATGACCTAGGGACGCTGATATGTCTAAGAGGATAACCTAGGGACGCTGATATGCCTAAGAGGATCACCTAGGGACGCTGATATGTCTAAGAGGATGACCTGGGAATGCTCATGTGCCTAAGAGGATGACTTGGGAATGCTGATGTGTCTAAGAGGATGGCCTGGGAATGCTGATGTGTCTAAGAGGATGACTTGGGAATGCTGATGTGTCTAAGAGGATGACCTAGGGACGCTGATATGTCTAAGAGGATGACCTAGGGACGCTGATATGTCTAAGAAGATGACCTAGGGACGCTGATATGTCTAAGAGGATGACCTATGGCCGCTGATATGTCTAAGAGGATGACCTAGGGACGCTGATATGTCTAAGAGGATAACCTAGGGATGCTGATATGTCTAAGAGGATGAATGACCTGGGAACACAGATATGTCTAAGAAGATGACATGGGAACACTGATATGTCTGAGTGGATGACCTAGGGACGCTGATATGTCTAAGATGATGACCTAGGGATGCTGATATGTCTAAGAGGATGAATGACCTGGGAACACAGATATGTGTGAGAGGATGACCTGGGAACACTGATATGTCTGAGTGGATGACCTAGGGATGCTGATATGTCTAAGATGATGACCTAGGGACGCTGATATGTCTAAGAGGATGAATGACCTAGGGACACTGATATGTCTAAGCGGATGAATGACCTAGGGACACTGATATGTCTAAGAGGATGAATGACCTAGGGACGCTGATATGTCTAAGAGGATAACCTAGGGACGCTGATATGTCTAAGAAGATGACCTAGGGACGCTGATATGTCTAAGAGGATAACCTAGGGATGCTGATATGTCTAAGAGGATGACCTGGGAATGCTGATGTGTCTAAGAGGATGACTTGGGAATGCTGATGTGTCTAAGAGGATGACCTAGGGATGCTGATATGTTTAAGAGGATAACCTAGGGACGCTGATATGTCTGAGAGGATGACCTAGGGACGCTGATATGTCTAAGAGGATGACCTAGGGACGCTGATATGTCTAAGAAGATGACCTAGGGGACGCTGATATGTCTAAGAGGATGACCTAGGGCCGCTGATATGTCTAAGAGGATGACCTAGGGACGCTGATGTGTCTAAGAGGATGACCTATGGACGCTGATATGTCTAAGAGGATAACCTAGGGATGCTGATATGTCTAAGAGGATAACCTAGGGACGCTGATATCTCTAAGAGGATGAATGACCTAGGGACACTGATATGTCTAAGCGGATAACCTAGGGATGCTGATATGTCTAAGAGGATAACCTAGGGACGCTGCTATGTCTAAGAGGATAACCTAGGGATGCTGATATGTCTAAGAGGATGACCTGGGAATGCTGATGTGTCTAAGAGGATGACTTGGGAATGCTGATGTGTCTAAGAGGATGACCTAGGGACGCTGATATGTCTAAGAGGATGACCTAGGGACGCTGATATGTCTAAGAAGATGACCTAGGGACGCTGATATGTCTAAGAGGATGACCTAGGGCCGCTGATATGTCTAAGAGGATGACCTAGGGACGCTGATGTGTCTAAGAGGATGACCTGGGAACGCTGATGTGTCTAAGAGGATGGCCTGGGAATGCTGATGTGTCTAAGAGGATGGCCTGGGAATGCTGATGTGTCTAAGAGGATGGCCTGGGAATGCTGATGTGTCTAAGAGGATGACCTGGGAATGCTGATGTGTCTAAGAGGATGGCCTGGGAATGCTGATGTGTCTAAGAGGATGGCCTGGGAATGCTGATGTGTCTAAGAGGATGGCCTGGGAATGCTGATGTGTCTAAGAGGATGGCCTGGGAATGCTGATGTGTCTAAGAGGATGGCCTGGGAATGCTGATATGCCTAAGAGGATCACCTATGGCCGCTGATATGTCTAAGAGGATGACCTAGGGACGCTGATATGTCTAAGAGGATAACCTAGGGCCGCTGATATGTCTAAGAGGATAAACTAGGGACGCTGATATGTCTAAGAGGATGACCTAGGGACGCTGATATGTATAAGATGATGACCTGGGAATGCTGATGTGTCTAAGAGGGTGACCTGGGAATGCTGATGTGTCTACGAAGATGACCTGGGAACTCTGAAATGTCTAAGAAGATGACATGGGAACACTGATATGTCTGAGTGGATTACCTAGGGACGCTGATATGTCTAAGATGATGACCTAGGGATGCTGATATGTCTAAGAGGATGAATGACCTGGGAACACAGATATGTCTAAGAAGATGACATGGGAACACTGATATGTCTGAGTGGATGACCTAGGGACGCTGATATGTCTAAGATGATGACCTAGGGATGCTGATATGTCTAAGAGGATGAATGACCTGGGAACACAGATATGTCTGAGAGGATGACCTGGGAACACTGATATGTCTGAGTGGATGACCTAGGGATGCTGATATGTCTAAGATGATGACCTAGGGACGCTGATATGTCTAAGAGGATGAATGACCTAGGGACACTGATATGTCTAAGCGGATGAATGACCTAGGGACACTGATATGTCTAAGAGGATGAATGACCTAGGGACGCTGATATGTCTAAGAGGATAACCTAGGGACGCTGATATGTCTAAGAAGATGACCTAGGGACGCTGATATGTCTAAGAGGATAACCTAGGGATGCTGATATGTCTAAGAGGATGACCTGGGAATGCTGATGTGTCTAAGAGGATGACTTGGGAATGCTGATGTGTCTAAGAGGATGACCTAGGGATGCTGATATGTTTAAGAGGATAACCTAGGGACGCTGATATGTCTGAGAGGATGACCTAGGGACGCTGATATGTCTAAGAGGATGACCTAGGGACGCTGATATGTCTAAGAAGATGACCTAGGGACGCTGATATGTCTAAGAGGATGACCTAGGGCCGCTGATATGTCTAAGAGGATGACCTAGGGACGCTGATGTGTCTAAGAGGATGACCTATGGACGCTGATATGTCTAAGAGGATAACCTAGGGATGCTGATATGTCTAAGAGGATAACCTAGGGATGCTGATATCTCTAAGAGGATGAATGACCTAGGGACACTGATATGTCTAAGCGGATAACCTAGGGATGCTGATATGTCTAAGAGGATAACCTAGGGACGCTGCTATGTCTAAGAGGATAACCTAGGGATGCTGATATGTCTAAGAGGATGACCTGGGAATGCTGATGTGTCTAAGAGGATGACTTGGGAATGCTGATGTGTCTAAGAGGATGACCTAGGGACGCTGATATGTCTAAGAGGATGACCTAGGGACGCTGATATGTCTAAGAAGATGACCTAGGGACGCTGATATGTCTAAGAGGATGACCTAGGGCCGCTGATATGTCTAAGAGGATGACCTAGGGACGCTGATGTGTCTAAGAGGATGACCTGGGAACGCTGATGTGTCTAAGAGGATGGCCTGGGAATGCTGATGTGTCTAAGAGGATGGCCTGGGAATGCTGATGTGTCTAAGAGGATGGCCTGGGAATGCTGATGTGTCTAAGAGGATGACCTGGGAATGCTGATGTGTCTAAGAGGATGGCCTGGGAATGCTGATGTGTCTAAGAGGATGGCCTGGGAATGCTGATGTGTCTAAGAGGATGGCCTGGGAATGCTGATGTGTCTAAGAGGATGGCCTGGGAATGCTGATATGCCTAAGAGGATCACCTATGGCCGCTGATATGTCTAAGAGGATGACCTAGGGACGCTGATATGTCTAAGAGGATAACCTAGGGCCGCTGATATGTCTAAGAGGATAAACTAGGGACGCTGATATGTCTAAGAGGATGACCTAGGGACGCTGATATGTATAAGATGATGACCTGGGAATGCTGATGTGTCTAAGAGGGTGACCTGGGAATGCTGATGTGTCTACGAAGATGACCTGGGAACTCTGAAATGTCTAAGAAGATGACATGGGAACACTGATATGTCTGAGTGGATTACCTAGGGACGCTGATATGTCTAAGATGATGACCTAGGGATGCTGATATGTCTAAGAGGATGAATGACCTGGGAACACAGATATGTCTAAGAAGATGACATGGGAACACTGATATGTCTGAGTGGATGACCTAGGGATGCTGATATGTCTAAGATGATGACCTAGGGACGCTGATATGTCTAAGAGGATGAATGACCCAGGGACACTGATATGTCTAAGCGGATGAATGACCTAGGGACACTGATATGTCTAAGAGGATGAATGACCTAGGGACGCTGATATGTCTAAGAGGAGAACCTAGGGACGCTGATATGTCTAAGAGGATGACTAGGGACGCTGATATGTCTAAGAGGATGACCTAGGGACGCTGATATGTCTAAGAAGATGACCTAGGAACGCTGATATGTCTAAGATGATGACCTAGGGACGCTGATATCTCTAAGAGGATGAATGACCTAGGGACACTGATATGTCTAAGCGGATGAATGACCTAGGGACACTGATATGTCTAAGAGGATGAATGACCTAGGGACGCTGATATGTCTAAGAGGATAACCTAGGGACGCTGATATGTCTAAGAAGATGACCTAGGGACGCTGATATGTCTAAGAGGATAACCTAGGGATGCTGATATGTCTAAGAGGATGACCTGGGAATGCTGATGTGTCTAAGAGGATGACTTGGGAATGCTGATGTGTCTAAGAGGATGACCTAGGGACGCTGATATGTCTAAGAGGATAACCTAGGTACGCTGATATGTCTGAGAGGATGACCTAGGGACGCTGATATGTCTAAGAGGATGACCTAGGGACGCTGATATGTCTAAGAAGATGACCTAGGGACGCTGATATGTCTAAGAGGATGACCTAGGGCCGCTGATATGTCTAAGAGGATGACCTAGGGACGCTGATGTGTCTAAGAGGATGACCTGGGAACGCTGATGTGTCTAAGAGGATGGCCTGGGAATGCTGATGTGTCTAAGAGGATGGCCTGGGAATGCTGATGTGTCTAAGAGGATGGCCTGGGAATGCTGATGTGTCTAAGAGGATGACCTGGGAATGCTGATGTGTCTAAGAGGATGGCCTGGGAATGCTGATGTGTCTAAGAGGATGGCCTGGGAATGCTGATGTGTCTAAGAGGATGGCCTGGGAATGCTGATGTGTCTAAGAGGATGGCCTGGGAATGCTGATGTGTCTAAGAGGATGGCCTGGGAATGCTGATATGCCTAAGAGGATCACCTATGGCCGCTGATATGTCTAAGAGGATGACCTAGGGACGCTGATATGTCTAAGAGGATAACCTAGGGCCGCTGATATGTCTAAGAGGATAAACTAGGGACGCTGATATGTCTAAGAGGATGACCTAGGGACGCTGATATGTATAAGATGATGACCTGGGAATGCTGATGTGTCTAAGAGGGTGACCTGGGAATGCTGATGTGTCTACGAAGATGACCTGGGAACTCTGAAATGTCTAAGAAGATGACATGGGAACACTGATATGTCTGAGTGGATTACCTAGGGACGCTGATATGTCTAAGATGATGACCTAGGGATGCTGATATGTCTAAGAGGATGAATGACCTGGGAACACAGATATGTCTAAGAAGATGACATGGGAACACTGATATGTCTGAGTGGATGACCTAGGGACGCTGATATGTCTAAGATGATGACCTAGGGATGCTGATATGTCTAAGAGGATGAATGACCTGGGAACACAGATATGTCTGAGAGGATGACCTGGGAACACTGATATGTCTGAGTGGATGACCTAGGGATGCTGATATGTCTAAGATGATGACCTAGGGACGCTGATATGTCTAAGAGGATGAATGACCTAGGGACACTGATATGTCTAAGCGGATGAATGACCTAGGGACACTGATATGTCTAAGAGGATGAATGACCTAGGGACGCTGATATGTCTAAGAGGATAACCTAGGGACGCTGATATGTCTAAGAAGATGACCTAGGGACGCTGATATGTCTAAGAGGATAACCTAGGGATGCTGATATGTCTAAGAGGATGACCTGGGAATGCTGATGTGTCTAAGAGGATGACTTGGGAATGCTGATGTGTCTAAGAGGATGACCTAGGGATGCTGATATGTTTAAGAGGATAACCTAGGGACGCTGATATGTCTGAGAGGATGACCTAGGGACGCTGATATGTCTAAGAGGATGACCTAGGGACGCTGATATGTCTAAGAAGATGACCTAGGGACGCTGATATGTCTAAGAGGATGACCTAGGGCCGCTGATATGTCTAAGAGGATGACCTAGGGACGCTGATGTGTCTAAGAGGATGACCTATGGACGCTGATATGTCTAAGAGGATAACCTAGGGATGCTGATATGTCTAAGAGGATAACCTAGGGATGCTGATATCTCTAAGAGGATGAATGACCTAGGGACACTGATATGTCTAAGCGGATAACCTAGGGATGCTGATATGTCTAAGAGGATAACCTAGGGACGCTGCTATGTCTAAGAGGATAACCTAGGGATGCTGATATGTCTAAGAGGATGACCTGGGAATGCTGATGTGTCTAAGAGGATGACTTGGGAATGCTGATGTGTCTAAGAGGATGACCTAGGGACGCTGATATGTCTAAGAGGATGACCTAGGGACGCTGATATGTCTAAGAAGATGACCTAGGGACGCTGATATGTCTAAGAGGATGACCTAGGGCCGCTGATATGTCTAAGAGGATGACCTAGGGACGCTGATGTGTCTAAGAGGATGACCTGGGAACGCTGATGTGTCTAAGAGGATGGCCTGGGAATGCTGATGTGTCTAAGAGGATGGCCTGGGAATGCTGATGTGTCTAAGAGGATGGCCTGGGAATGCTGATGTGTCTAAGAGGATGACCTGGGAATGCTGATGTGTCTAAGAGGATGGCCTGGGAATGCTGATGTGTCTAAGAGGATGGCCTGGGAATGCTGATGTGTCTAAGAGGATGGCCTGGGAATGCTGATGTGTCTAAGAGGATGGCCTGGGAATGCTGATATGCCTAAGAGGATCACCTATGGCCGCTGATATGTCTAAGAGGATGACCTAGGGACGCTGATATGTCTAAGAGGATAACCTAGGGCCGCTGATATGTCTAAGAGGATAAACTAGGGACGCTGATATGTCTAAGAGGATGACCTAGGGACGCTGATATGTATAAGATGATGACCTGGGAATGCTGATGTGTCTAAGAGGGTGACCTGGGAATGCTGATGTGTCTACGAAGATGACCTGGGAACTCTGAAATGTCTAAGAAGATGACATGGGAACACTGATATGTCTGAGTGGATTACCTAGGGACGCTGATATGTCTAAGATGATGACCTAGGGATGCTGATATGTCTAAGAGGATGAATGACCTGGGAACACAGATATGTCTAAGAAGATGACATGGGAACACTGATATGTCTGAGTGGATGACCTAGGGATGCTGATATGTCTAAGATGATGACCTAGGGACGCTGATATGTCTAAGAGGATGAATGACCCAGGGACACTGATATGTCTAAGCGGATGAATGACCTAGGGACACTGATATGTCTAAGAGGATGAATGACCTAGGGACGCTGATATGTCTAAGAGGAGAACCTAGGGACGCTGATATGTCTAAGAGGATGACTAGGGACGCTGATATGTCTAAGAGGATGACCTAGGGACGCTGATATGTCTAAGAAGATGACCTAGGAACGCTGATATGTCTAAGATGATGACCTAGGGACGCTGATATCTCTAAGAGGATGAATGACCTAGGGACACTGATATGTCTAAGCGGATGAATGACCTAGGGACACTGATATGTCTAAGAGGATGAATGACCTAGGGACGCTGATATGTCTAAGAGGATAACCTAGGGACGCTGATATGTCTAAGAAGATGACCTAGGGACGCTGATATGTCTAAGAGGATAACCTAGGGATGCTGATATGTCTAAGAGGATGACCTGGGAATGCTGATGTGTCTAAGAGGATGACTTGGGAATGCTGATGTGTCTAAGAGGATGACCTAGGGACGCTGATATGTCTAAGAGGATAACCTAGGTACGCTGATATGTCTGAGAGGATGACCTAGGGACGCTGATATGTCTAAGAGGATGACCTAGGGACGCTGATATGTCTAAGAAGATGACCTAGGGACGCTGATATGTCTAAGAGGATGACCTAGGGCCGCTGATATGTCTAAGAGGATGACCTAGGGACGCTGATGTGTCTAAGAGGATGACCTATGGACGCTGATATGTCTAAGAGGATAACCTAGGGATGCTGATATGTCTAAGAGGATAACCTAGGGACACTGATTTCTCTAAGAGGATGAATGACCTAGGGACACTGATATGTCTAAGCGGATAACCTAGGGATGCTGATATGTCTAAGAGGATAACCTAGGGACGCTGATATGTCTAAGAGGATAACCTAGGGACGCTGATGTGTCTAAGAGGATGACCTGGGAACGCTGATGTGTCTAAGAGGATGGCCTGGGAATGCTGATGTGTCTAAGAGGATGGCCTGGGAATGCTGATGTGTCTAAGAGGATGGCCTGGGAATGCTGATGTGTCTAAGAGGATGACCTGGGAATGCTGATGTGTCTAAGAGGATGGCCTGGGAATGCTGATGTGTCTAAGAGGATGGCCTGGGAATGCTGATGTGTCTAAGAGGATGGCCTGGGAATGCTGATGTGTCTAAGAGGATGGCCTGGGAATGCTGATGTGTCTAAGAGGATGGCCTGGGAATGCTGATGTGTCTAAGAGGATGGCCTGGGAATGCTGATGTGTCTAAGAGGATGGCCTGGGAATGCTGATGTGTCTAAGAGGATGGCCTGGGAATGCTGATGTGTCTAAGAGGATGGCCTGGGAACGCCTATATTTTGTTATGTTTTTTTTGCTCCATCCAAATATATATATATTTGTAAGTGTACCCGTTTTATACAGTGACCAGAAAGTGTTAGTTCAAGTACAAGCATACCAGTATTTTCAGTAGGACTGATTTTCTCTATATTTGTACTTTATCTTGGGCGAATTGTAAAAATCATATTTCCGTGGCAGTAAGTGATAATGACTTGAAAGAACGTATAAAATGCTCAATGACTGCATAAATTGTTTTATTAGAATTCCTGAAAGTATTGAGGGAGTTTCGCTGGTAAATGTTTTTTGCAAATACTAAACTAATATACTTTACAGTACACATGTTTTTCTAAATAGGGAAACATGCTTTCTATCATTACTAAATCGTGTGTAAACCTAATGCTAATCGTGGGAGTGTAAACCTAATGCTAATCGTGGGAGTGTAAACCTAATGCTAATCGTGGGTGTGTAAACCTAATGCTAATCGTGGGAGTGTAAACCTAATGCTAATCGTGGGTGTGTAAACCTAATGCTAATCATGGGAGTGGAAACCTAATGCTAATCGTGGGTGTGTAAACCTAATGCTAATCGTGGGAGTGTAAACCTAATGCTAATCGTGGGTGTGTAAACCTAATGCTAATCGTGGGTGTGTAAACCTAATGCTAATCATGGGAGTGGAAACCTAATGCTAATCGTGGGTGTGTAAACCTAATGCTAATCGTGGGTGTGTAAACCTAATGCTAATCGTGGGTGTGTAAACCTAATGCTAATCGTGGGTGTGTAAACCTAATGCTAATCGTGGGTGTGTAAACCTAATGCTAATTGTGGGTGTGTAAACCTAATGCTAATCGTGGGAGTGTAAACCTGCTAATCGTGGGTCTGTAAACCTAATGCCAATCGTGGGAGTGTAAACCTAGTGCTAATCGTGGGAGTGTAAACCTAATGCTAATCGTGGGAGTGTAAACCTAATGCTAATCGTGGGTGTGTAAACGGTTGGGACAGAAGCCCCAAGATATTTTCATATATACTGGAATGGTTGGGGCAGAAGCCCCAAGATATTTTCATATTCTATACTGGAATGGTTGGGACAGAAGCCCCAAGATATTTTCATATTCTGTACTGGTATGGTTGGGACAGAAGCCCCAAGATATTTTCATATTCTGTACTGGTATGGTTTGGACAGAAGCCCCAAGATATTTTCATATTCTCTACTGGAATGGTTGGGACAGAAGCCCCAAGATATTTTCATATATACTGGAATGGTTGGGACAGAAGCCCCAAGATATTTTCATATTCTATACTGGAATGGTTGGGACAGAAGCCCCAAGATATTTTCATATTCTATACTGGAATGGTTGGGACAGAAGCCCCAAGATATTTTCATATTCTGTACTGGTATGGTTGGGACAGAAGCCCCAAGATATTTTCATATTCTGTACTGGTATGGTTGGGACAGAAGCCCCAAGATATTTTCATATTCTGTACTGGTATGGTTGGGACAGAAGCCCCAAGATATTTTCATATTCTGTACTGGTATGGTTGGGACAGAAGCCCCAAGATATTTTCATATTCTGTACTGGTATGGTTGGGACAGAAGCCCCAAGATATTTTCATATTCTGTACTGGTATGGTTGGGACAGAAGCCCCAAGATATTTTCATATTCTGTACTGGTATGGTTTGGACAGAAGCCCCAAGATATTTTCATATTCTGTACTGGTATGGTTGGGACAGAAGCCCCAAGATATTTTCATATTCTGTACTGGTATGGTTGGGACAGAAGCCCCAAGATATTTTCATATTCTGTACTGGTATGGTTGGGACAGAAGCCCCAAGATATTTTCATATTCTGTACTGGTATGGTTGGGACAGAAGCCCCAAGATATTTTCATATTCTGTACTGGTATGGTTGGGACAGAAGCCCCAAGATATTTTCATATTCTGTACTGGTATGGTTGGGACAGAAGCCCCAAGATATTTTCATATTCTGTACTGGTATGGTTGGGACAGAAGCCCCAAGATATTTCATATTCTGTACTGGTATGGTTTGGACAGAAGCCCCAAGATATTTTCATATTCTATACTGGTATGGTTGGGACAGAAGCCCCAAGATATTTTCATATTCTATACTGGTATGGTTGGGACAGAAGCCCCAAGATATTTTCAAATTCTGTACTGGTATGGTTGGGACAGAAGCCCCAAGATATTTTCATATTCTGTACTGGTATGGTTGGCTCATTCCACTGTACCAAATATACAGTATATTCAAAGAAAATCATTGACAAATATTTGATAGGACTACAATACATTTCACCTGTTGTTGTCCCAAGTGATTGGGGAGTGTTTATGATGTAACACCTATAGTCCTCCATTTGATAGGACTACAAGACATTTCACCTGTTGTTGTCCCAAGTGATTGGGGAGTGTTTATGATGTAACACTTATAGTCCTCCATTTGATAGGACTACAATACATTTCACCTGTTGTTGTCCCAAGTGATTGGGGAGTGTTTATGATGTAACACTTATAGTCCTCCATTTGATAGGACTACAAGACATTTCACCTGTTGTTGTCCCAAGTGATTGGGGAGTGTTTATGATGTAACACTTATAGTCCTCCATTTGATAGGACTACAAGACATTTCACCTGTTGTTGTCCCAAGTGATTGGGAAGTGTTTATGATGTAACACCTATAGTCCTCCATTTGATAGGACTACAAGACATTTCACCTGTTGTTGTCCCAAGTGATTGGGGAGTGTTTATGATGTAACACCTATAGTCCTCCATTTGATAGGACTACAAGACATTTCACCTGTTGTTGTCCCAAGTGATTGGGGAGTGTTTATGATGTAACACTTATAGTCCTCCATTTGATAGGACTACAAGACATTTCACCTGTTGTTGTCCCAAGTGATTGGGGAGTGTTTATGATGTAACACTTATAGTCCTCCATTTGATAGGACTACAAGACATTTCACCTGTTGTTGTCCCAAGTGATTGGGGAGTGTTTATGATGTAACACTTATAGTCCTCCATTTGATAGGACTACAAGACATTTCACCTGTTGTTGTCCCAAGTGATTGGGGAGTGTTTATGATGTAACACTTATAGTCCTCCATTTGATAGGACTACAAGACATTTCACCTGTTGTTGTCCCAAGTGATTGGGGAGTGTTTATGATGTAACACCTATAGTCCTCCATTTGATAGGACTACAAGACATTTCACCTGTTGTTGTCCCAAGTGATTGGGGAGTGTTTATGATGTAACACTTATAGTCCTCCATTTGATAGGACTACAAGACATTTCACCTGTTGTTGTCCCAAGTGATTGGGGAGTGTTTATGATGTAACACTTATAGTCCTCCATTTGATAGGACTACAAGACATTTCACCTGTTGTTGTCCCAAGTGATTGGGGAGTGTTTATGTTGTAACACTTATAGTCCTCCATTTGATAGGACTACAAGACATTTCACCTGTTGTTGTCCCAAGTGATTGGGGAGTGTTTATGATGTAACACCTATAGTCCTCCATTTGATAGGACTACAAGACATTTCACCTGTTGTTGTCCCAAGTGATTGGGGAGTGTTTATGATGTAACACTTATAGTCCTCCATTTGATAGGACTACAAGACATTTCACCTGTTGTTGTCCCAAGTGATTGGGGAGTGTTTATGATGTAACACTTATAGTCCTCCATTTGATAGGACTACAAGACATTTCACCTGTTGTTGTCCCAAGTGATTGGGAAGTGTTTATGATGTAACACCTATAGTCCTCCATTTGATAGGACTACAAGACATTTCACCTGTTGTTGTCCCAAGTGATTGGGGAGTGTTTATGATGTAACACCTATAGTCCTCCATTTGATAGGACTACAAGACATTTCACCTGTTGTTGTCCCAAGTGATTGGGGAGTGTTTATGATGTAACACTTATAGTCCTCCATTTGATAGGACTACAAGACATTTCACCTGTTGTTGTCCCAAGTGATTGGGGAGTGTTTATGATGTAACACTTATAGTCCTCCATTTGATAGGACTACAAGACATTTCACCTGTTGTTGTCCCAAGTGATTGGGGAGTGTTTATGATGTAACACTTATAGTCCTCCATTTGATAGGACTACAAGACATTTCACCTGTTGTTGTCCCAAGTGATTGGGGAGTGTTTATGATGTAACACTTATAGTCCTCCATTTGATAGGACTACAAGACATTTCACCTGTTGTTGTCCCAAGTGATTGGGGAGTGTTTATGATGTAACACCTATAGTCCTCCATTTGATAGGACTACAAGACATTTCACCTGTTGTTGTCCCAAGTGATTGGGGAGTGTTTATGATGTAACACTTATAGTCCTCCATTTGATAGGACTACAAGACATTTCACCTGTTGTTGTCCCAAGTGATTGGGGAGTGTTTATGATGTAACACTTATAGTCCTCCATTTGATAGGACTACAAGACATTTCACCTGTTGTTGTCCCAAGTGATTGGGGAGTGTTTATGTTGTAACACTTATAGTCCTCCATTTGATAGGACTACAAGACATTTCACCTGTTGTTGTCCCAAGTGATTGGGGAGTGTTTATGATGTAACACCTATAGTCCTCCATTTGATAGGACTACAAGACATTTCACCTGTTGTTGTCCCAAGTGATTGGGGAGTGTTTATGATGTAACACTTATAGTCCTCCATTTGATAGGACTACAAGACATTTCACCTGTTGTTGTCCCAAGTGATTGGGGAGTGTTTATGATGTAACACTTATAGTCCTCCATTTGATAGGACTACAAGACATTTCACCTGTTGTTGTCCCAAGTGATTGGGAAGTGTTTATGATGTAACACCTATAGTCCTCCATTTGATAGGACTACAAGACATTTCACCTGTTGTTGTCCCAAGTGATTGGGGAGTGTTTATGATGTAACACCTATAGTCCTCCATTTGATAGGACTACAAGACATTTCACCTGTTGTTGTCCCAAGTGATTGGGGAGTGTTTATGATGTAACACTTATAGTCCTCCATTTGATAGGACTACAAGACATTTCACCTGTTGTTGTCCCAAGTGATTGGGGAGTGTTTATGATGTAACACTTATAGTCCTCCATTTGATAGGACTACAAGACATTTCACCTGTTGTTGTCCCAAGTGATTGGGGAGTGTTTATGATGTAACACTTATAGTCCTCCATTTGATAGGACTACAAGACATTTCACCTGTTGTTGTCCCAAGTGATTGGGGAGTGTTTATGATGTAACACTTATAGTCCTCCATTTGATAGGACTACAAGACATTTCACCTGTTGTTGTCCCAAGTGATTGGGGAGTGTTTATGATGTAACACCTATAGTCCTCCATTTGATAGGACTACAAGACATTTCACCTGTTGTTGTCCCAAGTGATTGGGGAGTGTTTATGATGTAACACTTATAGTCCTCCATTTGATAGGACTACAAGACATTTCACCTGTTGTTGTCCCAAGTGATTGGGGAGTGTTTATGATGTAACACTTATAGTCCTCCATTTGATAGGACTACAAGACATTTCACCTGTTGTTGTCCCAAGTGATTGGGGAGTGTTTATGTTGTAACACTTATAGTCCTCCATTTGATAGGACTACAAGACATTTCACCTGTTGTTGTCCCAAGTGATTGGGGAGTGTTTATGATGTAACACCTATAGTCCTCCATTTGATAGGACTACAAGACATTTCACCTGTTGTTGTCCCAAGTGATTGGGGAGTGTTTATGATGTAACACTTATAGTCCTCCATTTGATAGGACTACAAGACATTTCACCTGTTGTTGTCCCAAGTGATTGGGGAGTGTTTATGATGTAACACTTATAGTCCTCCAGCACTTTGGATTTGAAATCATACAGTCACTATGAGGTCAAAGTACAATGTTTCCAAACACTTTTTCATTCACGTGGATGCTACCATGATTACGGATAATCCTGAATTAATCATGAATAATGATGAGTAAGAAAGTTACAGAGGCATAAATTATGGTGGGAGATTAGCATGAGTTGGGGATATGATATAAAATGCTAACCTCCCCTGTTATTGTAATGGTGAGAGGTTAGCATGTCTTGGAGGTATGATATAACATGCTAACCTCCCCTGTTATTGTAATGGTGAGAGGTTAGCGTGTCTTGGAGGTATGATATAAAATGCTAACCTCCCCTGTTATTGTAATGGTGAGAGGTTAGCATGTCTTGGAGGTATGATATAACATGCTAACCTCCCCTGTTATTGTAATGGTGAGAGGTTAGCGTGTCTTGGAGGTATGATATAAAATGCTAAACTCCACTGTTATTGTAATGGGGAGAGGTTAGCATGCCTTGGGGGTATGATATTCGTGCGTTTGTAACTTTCACACTCATCGTTATTCCCGATTCATTCAGGACCAGCCATAATCATGGTAGCATCCACATTAATGTAGAAGTGTTTAGAAACATATTCTATTCTTATTTACAATAAAAGTGACTCCATAATGACACAAACTATTATTTACAATTAATTTCTATTGGTCACAAAATAATCTGAAACACAACCAAAACAAACAGCAGATGCATCCAACAAGTTTGTAAAGTCACATGCTTGATGTAATCAATGCGTGCTAGGAATACAGGACCAAATAGTAAACTTACGTACACATAAGATAACTTGTCCCAATACTCTTAAAATGTGGAGACTACATACACAAATTGCTGTAATTTCTAAACGGTTCACCCGATATGATTGAGAATACAGTCCAATTAAAGCTGACAGTCTGCACATTAACCTCACAGTCACATGTATCATTTCAAAACCTGCTGGAGTACAAAAGACCCCCCCCCCCCAAAAAAAAAACTACACATGTGTCACTGTCCCAATACTTTTGGGAGCTCACTGTACCATGAGGTCACACATACGTACATGCCACACAAAGACACAGAAAACCACTTCCTCTTCAGCAGCACACTCAACTCACTATCTCTCGTTCCTTCTTCTCATGTCAACTCTCAACCTCTATACTGTCCATGAGTCACTGAATGTCTTTACAACTATCAACCTCTATACTGTCCATGAGTCAATGAATATCATTTTTTTTGTGTGTGTCTTCCTCTTCCTCTAGTCTCTGAGTCTGGAGAGCCAGTCAGGCTTTCAGTGAGTTAGTATCTTCCTCTTCCTCTCTACCTCTTCAGTGAGTTCGTATCTTTCTCTTCCTCTTCAGTGAGTTAGTATCTTCCTCTTCAGTGAGTTAGTATCTTCCTCTTCCTCTCTACCTCTTCAGTGAGTTCGTATCTTTCTCTTCCTCTTCAGTGAGTTAGTATCTTCCTCTTCAGTGAGTTAGTATCTTCCTCTTCCTCTCTTTCTCTTCAGTGAGTTAGTATCTTCCTCTTCAGTGAGTTAGTATCTTCCTCTTCCTCTTCAGTGAGTTAGTATCTTCCTCTTCAGTGAGTTAGTATCTTCCTCTTCCACTCTACCTCTTCAGTGAGTTAGTATCTTCCTCTTCCTCTCTTCCTCTTCAGTGAGTTAGTATCTTCCTCTTCCTCTCTACCTCTTCAGTGAGTTTGTATCTTTCTCTTCCTCTTCAGTGAGTTATTATCTGCCTCTTCCTCTCTACCTCTTCAGTGAGTTAGTATCTTCCTCTTCAGTGAGTTAGTATCTTCCTCTTCCTCTTCAGTGAGTTAGTATCTTCTTCTTCAGTGAGTTAGTATCTTCCTCTTCAGTGAGTTAGTATCTTCCTCTTCAGTGAGTTAGTATCTTCCTCTTCCTCTCTACCTCTTCAGTGAGTTAGTATCTTCCTCTTCAGTGAGTTAGTATCTTCCTCTTCCTCTCTACCTCTTCAGTGAGTTAGTATCTTCCTCTTCAGTGAGTTAGTATCTTCCTCTTCAGTGAGTTAGTATCTTCCTCTTCCTCTCTACCTCTTCAGTGAGTTAGTATCTTCATCTTCCTCTCTACCTCTTCAGTGAGTTAGTATCTTCCTCTTGAGTGAGTTAGTATCTTCCTCTTCAGTGAGTTAGTATCTTCCTCTTCAGTGAGTTAGTATCTTCCTCTTCCTCTCTACCTGAATGTGAATCTGTGAGGAAACCGGAGGTGGAAGTAACACAGCCTGAGCAAGTCCCACCTCCTCCTGCCTCTCCCAGAGCGCCGGCGGCCATATTGGATGATCTGGACGTGGCCCCTCTTAAACCTATAGTTGTCCTGGTCTGACGACCTCAGTCTGACGAGCGGTGCCCCCTGGTGTCTGGGAGGGTTGTTGCGTCTCCTGACACTCACACCACCGTGCTGATGCGGTTGATAGGCTTGGACTTGGAGCTGGTGGTGCTGCCCGACCCCGTGCTGCTGTTGCCCCCGCCAGACCCCTGCTGCCCTCCCTGGAGCTGGGGTGGGTGGCTGGGCGGCTGGCTGGGCGGCTGGAGCTGGAGGGTGTAGGGGGAGAGAGGGGTAAGCGGGGTGTGAGGGGAGGAAGGGGGGGGTAAAGGGGAGTGTGGAGGGGGAGGGGGTATGGAGGAGAGCGGGAGGTACTGGGCGTGGCTGTGGGTGTCGGCCTGTGGAACGTGCCGGGCGGAAGGGGTCTGTGGGGGCGGGGCGGCAAAGATGAAGTGAGTCTGGTGCTGAGGGTGTTGGGCGAGATGGGGGCTGAGGGAAAGGCCGGGATGGGGGCTGTGGTTGTGGGAATGAGCGGTAAGATGAGGGACATGGGTGTGGGCGTGAGGGTGGGGCTGCGAGCGCGAGAGAGTAAGAGGGAGCTTGGCACCGCCTCCTCCTCCTCGACCGTGAGTGGAGTGTGTGTGGTAGAGGGTCGGGGGCCCCGGGGAGTGAGGAGAATGTGGAGAAAGGGGCGGAGGGGGGCAGCCTACCCCCATAGAAACCCCCATGTTGGTATAGAACCCCCCCTGACCCTGTACACCATGCTGCTGCAGCTGGGAGGGAGCAGGACCGGGGCCCGGCCGCTTGGGGACCCCAACCAGGGGGCCCCTGTGGATGGTATGAGGCCCAGGGGCCCCCTGGGCGGTGGAGGAGGGCTGGCTGGGAGCGGGCCCTGTCTGGGCGTGGTAGCGGTGGTGGTGATGGTAGTAGGATGGAGGAGGCTGCTGCCCTGCGGTACTGTTGTGGCAGTACTGGGCGTGCAGGGCCTGGATCTTGGAGGGCCCTCCTGGGTCGGAGTTGCTGAGGGCGGAGGGGGAGTGTGGGGGCGGGCCGCCGGTGGTGGGCGGGGGGACAGGTGCAGGGTAGTGTGGCAGCCCAGGTGGGAGGAGAGGGGGGAGAGAGGGGAGAGGACCAGGGGGCTTGGTGTTGGAGCGCTTGCTCCCAAACAGGGAACCCAGGAAGGAGCCTCCACTGCCCCCTCCCCCTCCAGACCCGCTCCCCAGGGCTCCCGTCCCCCCTCGGTCTCCGCTGCTGGGACCCAGTGCCGTCGTCCCAGTAGCGGTATTGTGATTTAGCCCCGGCCCACCCCCCACTCCCGTCCCGGGGCTCAGGATGGGGTGGTGAGGCCGGTGGTCTTGGATGTCATAGCAACCGGGTGGCATTACACCCCCAGCCATGTGGGGGCGCTGATGAGGCCTGGGACTGTTAATGATGGAGCCCTGACCAGAGAAGGATAGGAAGAGAGAGATGAGAGATGAGGAGAGAAAGAGAGGAGGGGAAGAGAGAGATAGAGGGGAGGAGGGGGAGAGGAGAGAGAGGAGATAGAAGAAAGAGAGACGGAGGGGAGGAGGGAGAGAGGAGAGAGAGGAGACAGAGGGGAGGAGGGAGAGAGGAGAGAGAGGAGACAGAGGGGAGGAGGGAGAGAGGAGAGAGAGGAGAGAGAGGAAAGAGAGACAGAGGGGAGGAGGGAGAGAGGAGAGAGAGGAGACAGAGGGGAGGAGGGAGAGAGGAGAGAGAGGAGAGAGAGATGAAGGGGAGGAGGGAGGGAGGGAGGAGGGAGAGAGGAGAGAGAGACGGAGGGGAGGAGGGAGAGAGGAGAGAGAGGAGAGAGAGACGGAGGGGAGGAGGGAGAGAGGAGAGAGAGACAGAGGGGAGGAGGGAGAGAGGAGAGAGAGGAGGGAGAGACGGAGGGGAGGAGGGAGAGAGGAGAGCGAGACAGAGGGGAGGAGGGAGAGAGGAGAGAGAAACGGAGGGGAGGAGGGGGAGAGGAGAGCGAGACAGACAGAGGGGAGGAGGGAGAGAGGAGAGAGAGGAGAGAGGGGAGGAGGGAGAGAGGAGAGAGACGGAGGGGAGGAGGGAGAGAGGAGAGAGAGACGGAGGAGAGGAGGGAGAGAGGAGAGAGAGACGGAGGGGGAGGAGGGAGAGAGGGGAGAGAGGAGAGAGAGACAGAGGGGAGGAGGGAGAGAGAGGAGAGAGAGACAGAGGGGAGGAGGGAGAGAGGAGAGAGAGACAGAGGGGAGGAGGGTCAGTAAAGTGCTGTTTTTATTTCATCATTATAAGGACAGAACACACACCTCCGACACTGATGACAGATGTTAAATAACACCAATAAAGTTAACAGCTTAAAGGACATGTCTATGTTATTGCTATATGTTATTGTTATATGTTATTATATTATATGTTATTCCCATCAGCAATCGGTGAGGCAAACACATGCATCTAAGGCCCTTTCAATCCACCACGATATCAAGCAGTAGTGAATAGTACCATGCAGGGTATTGAAAACATGCAGAAGCATCATGCCATATTGCAGTGGTCGTTTGATTGGGGAGGAAACCACCCCCCCCATGTCCCTTCTATATCAGACTAGCAGACCAACACTGACCCCCCCCCTTCTCCTGTCCCTTCTATATCAGACTAGCAGTCCAACACTGATCCCCCCCAGACTAGCAGACTTACTTCCATAGTGCTGTCCAGGGAGCCAACACTGTTCCGTCGGCCCCGCTTTCCTGCACCAAGGAATAACAAAAGTCATATGTTGTGGTGTCATGTAGACGGCACTGTTGCTGTATCAGTGAACACAGGAAGAGCAGGTGGATAACTACAGTTCTCCTGTTGGGACAGCAGGTGGATAACTACAGTTCTCCTGTTGGGACAGCAGGTGGATAACTACAGTTCTCCTATTGGGACAGCAGGTGGATAACTACAGTTCTCCTGTTGGACAGCAGGTGGATAACTACAGTCCTCCTGTAGGACAGCAGGTGGATAACTACAGTTCTCCTGTAGGACAGCAGGTGGATAACTACAGTTCTCCTGTTGGGACAGCAGGTGGATAACTACAGTTCTCCTGTTGGGACAGCAGGTGGATAACTACAGTTCTCCTGTTGGACAGCAGGTGGATAACTACAGTTCTCCTGTTGGGACAGCAGGTGGATAACTACAGTTCAGTTCAGGTGGGTACTAAAACACTAATAATGACTTGGTGTAAAGATGGAGACTCATGATCAACCAGACTAAAACACAGATAATTTCTTGGTGTAAAAGGTGGAGACTTTTTTATTATGTAGTCAGACCACCAGATATACCCTGGTATTATGGAGACAGACCACCAGATATACCCTGGTATTATGGAGACAGACCACCAGATATACCCTGGTATTATGGAGACAGACCACCAGATATACCCTGGTATTATGTAGTCATGAGGAGACAGACTACCAGATATACCCTGGTATTATGGAGACAGACTACCAGATATACCCTGGTATTATGGAGACAGACCACCAGATATACCCTGGTATTATGGAGACAGACCACCAGATATACCCTGGTATTATGGAGACAGACCACCAGATATACCCTGGTATTATGGAGACAGACCACCAGATATACCCTGGTATTATGTAGTCATGAGGAGACAGACTACCAGATATACCCTGGTATTATGGAGACAGACTACCAGATATACCCTGGTATTATGGAGACAGACCACCAGATATACCCTGGTATTATGGAGACAGACCACCAGATATACCCTGGTATTATGGAGACAGACCACCAGATATACCCTGGTATTATGGAGACAGACCACCAGATATACCCTGGTATTATGTAGTCATGAGGAGACAGACTACCAGATATACCCTGGTATTATGTAGTCATGAGGAGACAGACCAGATATACCCTGGTATTATGTAGTCATGAGGAGACAGACCACCAGATATACCCTGGTATTATGTAGTCATGAGGAGACAGACCACCAGATATACCCTGGTATTATGTAGTCATGAGGAGACAGACTACCAGATATACCCTGGTATTATGTAGTCATGAGGAGACAGACCAGATATACCCTGGTATTATGTAGTCATGAGGAGACAGACTACCAGATATACCCTGGTATTATGTAGTCATGAGGAGACAGACCACCAGATATACCCTGGTATTATGTAGCTGATTAGACAGACCACCAGATATACCCTGGTATTATGTAGTCATGAGGAGACAGACCACCAGATATACCCTGGTATTATGTAGTCATGAGGAGACAGACCACCAGATATACCCTGGTATTATGTAGTCATGAGGAGACAGACCACCAGATATACCCTGGTATTATGTAGTCATGAGGAGACAGACCAGATATACCCTGGTATTATGTAGCCATGAGGAGACAGACCACCAGATATACCCTGGTATTATGTAGCTGATTAGACAGACCACCAGATATACCCTGGTATTATGGAGACAGACCAGATATACCCTGGTATTATGTAGCTGATTAGACAGACCACCAGATATACCCTGGTATTATGTAGCTGATTAGACAGACCACCAGATATACCCTGGTATTATGTAGCTGATTAGACAGACCACCAGATATACCCTGGTATTATGTAGCTGATTAGACAGACCACCAGATATACCCTGGTATTATGTAGCTGATTAGACAGACTACCAGATATACCCTGGTATTATGTAGCTGATTAGACAGACTACCAGATATACCCTGGTATTATGTAGCTGATTAGACAGACTACCAGATATACCCTGGTATTATGTAGCTGATTAGACAGACTACCAGATATACCCTGGTATTATGGAGCTGAGGAGACAGACTACCAGATATACCCTGGTATTATGTAGCTGATTAGACAGACTACCAGATATACCCTGGTATTATGTAGCTGAGGAGACAGACCACCAGATATACCCTGGTATTATGTAGCTGATTAGACAGACCACCAGATATACCCTGGTATTATGTAGCTGAGGAGACAGACCACCAGATATACCCTGGTATTATGTAGCTGATTAGACAGACCACCAGATATACCCTGGTATTATGGAGCTGATTAGACAGACCACCAGATATACCCTGGTATTATGTAGCTGAGGAGACAGACCACCAGATATACCCTGGTATTATGTAGCTGAGGAGACAGACCACCAGATATACCCTGGTATTATGTAGCTGAGGAGACAGACCAGATATACCCTGGTATTATGTAGCTGAGGAGACAGACCAGATATACCCTGGTATTATGTAGCTGAGGAGACAGACCAGATATACCCTGGTATTATGTAGCTGAGGAGACAGACCACCAGATATACCCTGGTATTATGTAGCTGAGGAGACAGACCACCAGATATACCCTGGTATTATGTAGCTGATTAGACAGACCACCAGATATACCCTGGTATTATGTAGCTGAGGAGACAGACCACCAGATATACCCTGGTATTATGGAGACAGACCACCAGATATACCCTGGTATTATGTAGTCATGAGGAGACAGACCAGATATACCCTGGTATTATGTAGTCATGAGGAGACAGACCACCAGATATACCCTGGTATTATGTAGTCATGAGGAGACAGACCAGATATACCCTGGTATTATGTAGTCATGAGGAGACAGACCAGATATACCCTGGTATTATGTAGTCATGAGGAGACAGACCAGATATACCCTGGTATTATGTAGTCATGAGGACACAGACCACCAGATATACCCTGGTATTATGTAGTCATGAGGAGACAGACCACCAGATATACCCTGGTATTATGTAGTCATGAGGAGACAGACCACCAGATATACCCTGGTATTATGTAGTCATGAGGAGACAGACCAGATATACCCTGGTATTATGTAGTCATGAGGAGACAGACCAGATATACCCTGGTATTATGTAGTCATGAGGAGACAGACCACCAGATATACCCTGGTATTATGTAGTCATGAGGAGACAGACCACCAGATATACCCTGGTATTATGTAGTCGTGAGGAGACAGACCACCAGATATACCCTGTATTATGTAGTCATGAGGAGACAGACCAGATATACCCTGGTATTATGTAGTCATGAGGAGACAGACCACCAGATATACCCTGGTATTATGTAGTCATGAGGAGACAGACCAGGTATACCCTGGTATTATGTAGTCATGAGGAGACAGACCACCAGATATACCCTGGTATTATGTAGTCATAAGGAGACAGAAGATCCAGATATACCCTGGTATTATGTAGTCATGAGGAGACAGACCACCAGATATACCCTGGTATTATGTAGTCATGAGGAGACAGACCAGATATACCCTGGTATTATGTAGTCATGAGGAGACAGACCACCAGATATACCCTGGTATTATGTATTCATGAGGAGACAGACCACCAGATATACCCTGGTATTATGTAGTCATGAGGAGACAGACCACCAGATATACCCTGGTATTATGTAGTCATGAGGAGACAGACCACCAGATATACCCTGGTATTATGTAGTCATGAGGAGACAGACCACCAGATATACCCTGGTATTATGTAGTCATGAGGAGACATACCACCAGATATACCCTGGTATTATGTAGTCATGAGGAGACAGACCACCAGATATACCCTGGTATTATGTAGTCGTGAGGAGACAGACCACCAGATATACCCTGGTATTATGTAGACAGACCAGATATACCCTGGTATTATGTAGTCATGAGGAGACAGACCACCAGATATACCCTGGTATTATGTAGTCATGAGGAGACAGACCACCAGATATACCCTGGTATTATGTAGTCATGAGGAGACAGACCACCAGATATACCCTGGTATTATGTAGTCATGAGGAGACAGACCACCAGATATACCCTGGTATTATGTAGTCATGAGGAGACAGACCACCAGATATACCCTGGTATTATGTAGTCGTGAGGAGACAGACCACCAGATATACCCTGGTATTATGTAGTCATAGACAGACCAGATATACCCTGGTATTATGTAGTCATGAGGAGACAGACCACCAGATATACCCTGGTATTATGTAGTCATGAGGAGACAGACCACCAGATATACCCTGGTATTATGTAGTCATGAGGAACAGACATACCTAGTATATACCCTGGTATGATGTAGTCATTAGGAGACAGACCACCAGATATACCCTGGTATTATGTAGTCATGCAGGAGACAGACCACCAGATATACCCTGGTATTATGTAGTCATGAGGAGACAGACCAGATATACCCTGGTATTATGTAGTCATGAGGAGACAGACCACCAGATATATCCTGGTATTATGTAGTCATGAGGAGACAGACCACAAGATTATACCCTGGTATATGTAAGTCATGATGAGACAGACCATATATACCCAGTGGTATTATGTAGTCATGAGGAGACAGACCAAGATTACCCTGGTATTATGCAGTCAGTCATGAGGAGACAGGACCAGATATACCTGTATTATGTAAGTCATGAGGAGACCAGACCACCATGATTTACCCTGGCATTATGTAGTCATGATGGAGACAGACCAAGATATACCCTGGTTATTAGTAGAACAGACCAGATATACCCTGGTATATGTAGTCATGAGAGACAGACCCACCAGATATACCCTGGTATTATGTAGTCCAGACTGATATACCCTGTTATGATGTAGTCATGAGGAGACAGGACCAGATATACCCTTGGTATTATGTAGTCAATGAGGAGACAGACCACCAGATATACCCTGGTATTATGTAGTCATGAGGAGACAGACCACCAGATATACCCTGGTATTATGTAGTCATGAGGAGACAGACCAGATATACCCTGGTATTATGTAGTCATGAGGAGACAGGACCACCAGATATACCCCTCTGGTATTATGTAGTCATGAGGAGACAGACCACCAGATTACCCCTGGTATATGAGTTATGAGGAGAACAGACCAGAATACCCTGGTATTATGTAGTCATGAGGAGGACAGACCACCAGATATACCCTGGTTTTGTAGCATGAGGAGACAAGACCACCAGATATACCCTGGTTATTGTAGTCATATAGACAGACCAGATATACCCTGGTATTATGTAGTATGAGGAGATCAGACCAAGATATACCCTGGTATTAATGTAGTCATGAGGAGGACAGACCAGATATACCCTGCGGTAATATGTAGTCATGAGGAGGAGAGACCATCAAGATATACCCTGGTGGTATTATGTAATTCATGAGAGACAGACCATCAGATATACCCTGGTATTATGTAGTCATGAGGAGACAGACCACCAGATATACCCTGGTATTATGTAGTCATGAGGAGACAGACCACCAGATATACCCTGGTATTATGTAGTCATGAGGAGACAGACCAGATATACCCTGGTATTATGTAGTCATGAGGAGACAGACCACCAGATATACCCTGGTATTATGTAGTCATGAGGAGACAGACCAGATATACCCTGGTATTATGTAGTCATGAGGAGACAGACCACCAGATATACCCTGGTATTATGTAGACAGACCAGATATACCCTGGTATTATGTAGTCATGAGGAGACAGACCACCAGATATACCCTGGTATTATGTAGTCATGAGGAGACAGACCACCAGATATACCCTGGTATTATGTAGTCATGAGGAGACAGACCACCAGATATACCCTGGTATTATGTAGTCATGAGGAGACAGACCACCAGATATACCCTGGTATTATGTAGTCATGAGGAGACAGACCACCAGATATACCCTGGTATTATGTAGTCATGAGGAGACAGACCACCAGATATACCCTGGTATTATGTAGTCATGAGGAGACAGACCACCAGATATACCCTGGTATGATGTAGTCATGAGGAGACAGATCACCAGATATACCCTGGTATTATGTAGTCATGAGGAGACAGACCACCAGATATACCCTAAGTATTATGTAGACAGAACAGATATACCATGGTATATGTAGTCATTAGGAGACAGACCACCAGATATACCCTGTTATAGTATTCATGAGGAGACAGACCACCAGATATACCCTGGTATTATGTATTCATGAGGAGACAGACCACCAGATATACCCTGGTATTATGTAGTCATGAGGAGACAGACCACCAGATATACCCTGGTATTATGTAGTCAGACCAGATATACCCTGGTATTATGTAGTCATGAGGAGACAGACCAGATATACCCTGGTATTATGTAGTCATGAGGAGACAGACCACCAGATATACCCTGGTATTATGTAGTCATGAGGAGACAGACAACCAGATATACCCTGGTATTATGTAGTCATGAGGAGACAGACCACCAGATATACCCTGGTATTATGTAGTCATGAGGAGACAGACCAGATATACCCTGGTATTATGTAGTCATGAGGAGACAGACCACCAGATATACCCTGGTATTATGTAGTCGTGAGGAGACAGACCACCAGATATACCCTGGTATTATGTAGTCATGAGGAGACAGACCAGATATACCCTGGTATTATGTAGACAGACCAGATATACCCTGGTATTATGTAGTCATGAGGAGACAGACCACCAGATATACCCTGGTACTATGTAGTCATGAGGAGACAGACCACCAGATATACCCTGGTATTATGTAGTCATGAGGAGACAGACCACCAGATATACCCTGGTATTATGTAGTCATGAGGAGACAGACCACCAGATATACCCTGGTATTATGTAGTCATGAGGAGACAGACCACCAGATATACCCTGGTATATGTATCATGAGGAGACAGACCACCAGATATACCCTGGTATGATTGTAGTCATGAGGAGACAGATCACCAGATATACCCTGGTATTATGTAGTCATGAGGAGACGAGACCACCAGATATACCCTAGTATTATGTAGACAGAACAGATATACCATGGTATTATGAGTCATTAGGAGACAGACCACCAGATATACCCTGGTATTATGTATTCATGAGGAGACAGACCACCAGATATAACCCTGGTATTATGTATTCATGAGGAGACAGACCACCAGATATACTCTGGTATTATGTAGTCATGAGGAGACAGACCACCAGATATACCCTGTTATTATGTAGTCATGTGGAGACAGACCAGATATACCCTGGTATTATGGAGACAGACCAGATATACCCTGGTATTATGTAGTCATTAGGAGACAGACCACCAGATATACCCTGGTATTATGTAGTCATGAGGAGACAGACCACCAGATATACCCTGGTATTATGTAGTCATGAGGAGACAGACCAGATATACCCTGGTATTATGTAGTCATGAGGAGACAGACCACCAGATATATCCTGGTATTATGTAGTCATGAGGAGACAGACCACAAGATATACCCTGGTATTATGTAGTCATGATGAGACAGGACCAGATATACCCTGGTATTATGTAGTCATGAGGAGACAGACCAGATATACCCTGGTATTATGCAGTCATGAGGAGACAGACCAGATATACCCTGGTATTATGTAGTCATGAGGAGACAGACCACCAGATATACCCTGGCATTATGTAGTCATGAGGAGACAGACCAGATATACCCTGGTATTATGTAGACAGACCAGATATACCCTGGTATTATGTAGTCATGAGGAGACAGACCACCAGATATACCCTGGATTATGTAGTTCAGACTGATATACCCTGGTATTTGTAGTCATGAGGAGACAGACCAGATATACCCTGGTATTATGTAGTCATGAGGAGACAGACCACCAGATATACCCTGGTATTATGTAGTCATGAGGAGACAGCCACCAGATATACCCTGGTATTATGTAGTCATGAGGAGACAGACCAGATATACCCTGGTATTATGTAGTCATGAGGAGACAGACCACCAGATATACCCTGGTATTATGTAGTCATGAGGAGACAGACCACCAGATATACCCTGGTATTATGTAGTTATGAGGAGACAGACCAGATATACCCTGGTATTATGTAGTCATGAGGAGACAGACCACCAGATATACCCTGGTATTATGTAGTCATGAGGAGACAGACCACCAGATATACCCTGGTATTATGTAGTCATGATGAGACAGACCAGATATACCCTGGTATTATGTAGTCATGAGGAGACAGACAGATATACCCTGGTATTATGTAGTCATGAGGAGACAGACCAGATATACCCTGGTATTATGTAGTCATGAGGAGACAGACCATCAGATATACCCTGGTATTATGTATTCATGAGGAGACAGACCATCAGATATACCCTGGTATTATGTAGTCATGAGGAGACAGACCACCAGATATACCCTGGTATTGTGTAGCCATGAGGAGACAGACCACCAGATATACCCTGGTATTGTAGTCATGAGGAGACAGACCAGATATACCCTGGTATTATGTAGTCATGAGGAGACAGACCACCAGATATACCCTGGTATTATGTATTCATGAGGAGACAGACCAGATATACCCCTGGTATTATGTAGTCATGAGGAGACAGACCACCAGATATACCCTGGTATTATGTAGTCATGAGGAGACAGACCACCAGATATACCCTGGTATTATGTAGTCATGAGGAGACAGACACCAGATATACCCTGGTATTATGTATTCATGAGGAGACAGACCACCAGATATACCCTGGTATTATGTAGTCATGAGGAGACAGACCACCAGATATACCCTGGTATTATGTAGTCATGAGGAGACAGACCACCAGATATACCCTGGTATTATGTAGTCATGAGGAGACAGACCACCAGATATACCCTGGTATTATGTAGTCATGAGGAGACAGACCACCAGATATACCCTGGTATTATGTAGTCATGAGGAGACAGACCACCAGATATACCCTGGTATTATGTAGTCATGAGGAGACAGACCACCAGATATACCCTGGTATTATGTAGTCATGAGGAGACAGACCACCAGATATACCCTGGTATTATGTAGACAGAACAGATATACCCTGGTATTATGTAGTCATGAGGAGACAGACCACCAGATATACCCTGGTATTATGTAGTCATGAGGAGACAGACCACCAGATATACCCTGGTATTATGTAGTCATGAGGAGACAGACCACCAGATATACCCTGGTATTATGTAGTCATGAGGAGACAGACCACCAGATATACCCTGGTATTATGTAGTCATGAGGAGACAGACCAGATATACCCTGGTATTATGGAGACAGACCAGATATACCCTGGTATTATGTAGTCATGAGGAGACAGACCACCAGATATACCCTGGTATTATGTAGTCATGAGGAGACAGACCACCAGATATACCCTGGTATTATGTAGTCATGAGGAGACAGACCAGATATACCCTGGTATTATGGAGACAGACCAGATATACCCTGGTATTATGTAGTCATGAGGAGACAGACCAGATATACCCTGGTATTATGTAGTCATGAGGAGACAGACCAGATATACCCTGGTATTATGTAGTCATGAGGAGACAGACCAGATATACCCTGGTATTATGTAGTCATGAGGAGACAGACCACCAGATATACCCTGGTATTATGTAGTCATGAGGAGACAGACCAGATATACCCTGGTATTATGTAGACAGACCAGATATACCCTGGTATTATGTAGTCATGAGGAGACAGACCACCAGATATACCCTGGTATTATGTAGTCAGACCAGATATACCCTGGTATTATGTAGTCATGAGGAGACAGACCAGATATACCCTGGTATTATGTAGTCATGAGGAGACAGACCACCAGATATACCCTGGTATTATGTAGTCATGAGGAGACAGACCACCAGATATACCCTGGTATTATGTAGTCATGAGGAGACAGACCACCAGATATACCCTGGTATTATGTAGTCATGAGGAGACAGACCAGATATACCCTGGTATTATGTAGTCATGAGGAGACAGACCACCAGATATACCCTGGTATTATGTAGTCATGAGGAGACAGACCACCAGATATACCCTGGTATTATGTAGTCATGAGGAGACAGACCAGATATACCCTGGTATTATGTAGACAGACCAGATATACCCTGGTATTATGTAGTCATGAGGAGACAGACCACCAGATATACCCTGGTATTATGTAGTCATGAGGAGACAGACCACCAGATATACCCTGGTATTATGTAGTCATGAGGAGACAGACCACCAGATATACCCTGGTATTATGTAGTCATGAGGAGACAGACCACCAGATATACCCTGGTATTATGTAGTCATGAGGAGACAGACCACCAGATATACCCTGGTATTATGTAGTCATGAGGAGACAGACCACCAGATATACCCTGGTATTATGTAGTCATGAGGAGACAGACCACCAGATATACCCTGGTATTATGTAGTCATGAGGAGACAGACCACCAGATATACCCTGGTATTATGTAGACAGAACAGATATACCCTGGTATTATGTAGTCATGAGGAGACAGACCACCAGATATACCCTGGTATTATGTAGTCATGAGGAGACAGACCACCAGATATACCCTGGTATTATGTAGTCATGAGGAGACAGACCACCAGATATACCCTGGTATTATGTAGTCATGAGGAGACAGACCACCAGATATACCCTGGTATTATGTAGTCATGAGGAGACAGACCAGATATACCCTGGTATTATGGAGACAGACCAGATATACCCTGGTATTATGTAGTCATGAGGAGACAGACCACCAGATATACCCTGGTATTATGTAGTCATGAGGAGACAGACCACCAGATATACCCTGGTATTATGTAGTCATGAGGAGACAGACCAGATATACCCTGGTATTATGGAGACAGACCAGATATACCCTGGTATTATGTAGTCATGAGGAGACAGACCAGATATACCCTGGTATTATGTAGTCATGAGGAGACAGACCAGATATACCCTGGTATTATGTAGTCATGAGGAGACAGACCAGATATACCCTGGTATTATGTAGTCATGAGGAGACAGACCACCAGATATACCCTGGTATTATGTAGTCATGAGGAGACAGACCAGATATACCCTGGTATTATGTAGACAGACCAGATATACCCTGGTATTATGTAGTCATGAGGAGACAGACCACCAGATATACCCTGGTATTATGTAGTCAGACCAGATATACCCTGGTATTATGTAGTCATGAGGAGACAGACCAGATATACCCTGGTATTATGTAGTCATGAGGAGACAGACCACCAGATATACCCTGGTATTATGTAGTCATGAGGAGACAGACCACCAGATATACCCTGGTATTATGTAGTCATGAGGAGACAGACCACCAGATATACCCTGGTATTATGTAGTCATGAGGAGACAGACCACCAGATATACCCTGGTATTATGTAGTCATGAGGAGACAGACCACCAGATATACCCTGGTATTATGTAGTCATGAGGAGACAGACCAGATATACCCTGGTATTATGTAGTCATGAGGAGACAGACCACCAGATATACCCTGGTATTATGTAGTCATGAGGAGACAGACCACCAGATATACCCTGGTATTATGTAGTCATGAGGAGACAGACCAGATATACCCTGGTATTATGTAGACAGACCAGATATACCCTGGTATTATGTAGTCATGAGGAGACAGACCACCAGATATACCCTGGTATTATGTAGTCATGAGGAGACAGACCACCAGATATACCCTGGTATTATGTAGTCATGAGGAGACAGACCACCAGATATACCCTGGTATTATGTAGTCATGAGGAGACAGACCACCAGATATACCCTGGTATTATGTAGTCATGAGGAGACAGACCACCAGATATACCCTGGTATTATGTAGTCATGAGGAGACAGACCACCAGATATACCCTGGTATTATGTAGTCATGAGGAGACAGACCACCAGATATACCCTGGTATTATGTAGTCATGAGGAGACAGACCACCAGATATACCCTGGTATTATGTAGACAGAACAGATATACCCTGGTATTATGTAGTCATGAGGAGACAGACCACCAGATATACCCTGGTATTATGTAGTCATGAGGAGACAGACCACCAGATATACCCTGGTATTATGTAGTCATGAGGAGACAGACCACCAGATATACCCTGGTATTATGTAGTCATGAGGAGACAGACCACCAGATATACCCTGGTATTATGTAGTCATGAGGAGACAGACCAGATATACCCTGGTATTATGGAGACAGACCAGATATACCCTGGTATTATGTAGTCATGAGGAGACAGACCACCAGATATACCCTGGTATTATGTAGTCATGAGGAGACAGACCACCAGATATACCCTGGTATTATGTAGTCATGAGGAGACAGACCAGATATACCCTGGTATTATGTAGTCATGAGGAGACAGACCACCAGATATACCCTGGTATTATGTAGTCATGAGGAGACAGACCACCAGATATACCCTGGTATTATGTAGTCATGAGGAGACAGACCAGATATACCCTGGTATTATGTAGTCATGAGGAGACAGACCAGATATACCCTGGTATTATGTAGTCATGAGGAGACAGACCAGATATACCCTGGTATTATGTAGTCATGAGGAGACAGACCACCAGATATACCCTGGTATTATGTAGTCATGAGGAGACAGACCACCAGATATACCCTGGTATTATGTAGTCATGAGGAGACAGACCACCAGATATACCCTGGTATTATGTAGTCATGAGGAGACAGACCACCAGATATACCCTGGTATTATGTAGTCATGAGGAGACAGACCAGATATACCCTGGTATTATGTAGACAGACCAGATATACCCTGGTATTATGTAGTCATGAGGAGACAGACCACCAGATATACCCTGGTATTATGTAGTCAGACTGATATACCCTGGTATTATGTAGTCATGAGGAGACAGACCAGATATACCCTGGTATTATGTAGTCATGAGGAGACAGACCACCAGATATACCCTGGTATTATGTAGTCATGAGGAGACAGACCACCAGATATACCCTGGTATTATGTAGTCATGAGGAGACAGACCAGATATACCCTGGTATTATGTAGTCATGAGGAGACAGACCACCAGATATACCCTGGTATTATGTAGTCATGAGGAGACAGACCACCAGATATACCCTGGTATTATGTAGTCATGAGGAGACAGACCAGATATACCCTGGTATTATGTAGTCATGAGGAGACAGACCACCAGATATACCCTGGTATTATGTAGTCATGAGGAGACAGACCACCAGATATACCCTGGTATTATGTAGTCATGAGGAGACAGACCAGATATACCCTGGTATTATGTAGTCATGAGGAGACAGACCAGATATACCCTGGTATTATGTAGTCATGAGGAGACAGACCAGATATACCCTGGTATTATGTAGTCATGAGGAGACAGACCACCAGATATACCCTGGTATTATGTAGTCATGAGGAGACAGACCACCAGATATACCCTGGTATTATGTAGTCATGAGGAGACAGACCACCAGATATACCCTGGTATTATGTAGTCATGAGGAGACAGACCACCAGATATACCCTGGTATTATGTAGTCATGAGGAGACAGACCAGATATACCCTGGTATTATGTAGTCATGAGGAGACAGACCACCAGATATACCCTGGTATTATGTAGTCATGAGGAGACAGACCAGATATACCCTGGTATTATGTAGTCATGAGGAGACAGACCACCAGATATACCCTGGTATTATGTAGACAAACCAGATATACCCTGGTATTATGTAGTCATGAGGAGACAGACCACCAGATATACCCTGGTATTATGTAGTCATGAGGAGACAGACCAGATATACCCTGGTATTATGTAGTCATGAGGAGACAGACCACCAGATATACCCTGGTATTATGTAGTCATGAGGAGACAGACCACCAGATATACCCTGGTATTATGTAGTCATGAGGAGACAGACCACCAGATATACCCTGGTATTATGTAGTCATGAGGAGACAGACCACCAGATATACCCTGGTATTATGTAGTCATGAGGAGACAGACCACCAGATATACCCTGGTATTATGTAGTCATGAGGAGACAGACCACCAGATATACCCTGGTATTATGTAGTCATGAGGAGACAGACCACCAGATATACCCTGGTATTATGTAGTCATGAGGAGACAGACCACCAGATATACCCTGGTATTATGTAGACAGAACAGATATACCCTGGTATTATGTAGTCATGAGGAGACAGACCACCAGATATACCCTGGTATTATGTAGTCATGAGGAGACAGACCACCAGATATACCCTGGTATTATGTAGTCATGAGGAGACAGACCACCAGATATACCCTGGTATTATGTAGTCATGAGGAGACAGACCACCAGATATACCCTGGTATTATGTAGTCATGAGGAGACAGACCAGATATACCCTGGTATTATGGAGACAGACCAGATATACCCTGGTATTATGTAGTCATGAGGAGACAGACCACCAGATATACCCTGGTATTATGTAGTCATGAGGAGACAGACCACCAGATATACCCTGGTATTATGTAGTCATGAGGAGACAGACCACCAGATATACCCTGGTATTATGTAGTCATGAGGAGACAGACCACCAGATATACCCTGGTATTATGTAGTCATGAGGAGACAGACCAGATATACCCTGGTATTATGGAGACAGACCAGATATACCCTGGTATTATGTAGTCATGAGGAGACAGACCACCAGATATACCCTGGTATTATGTAGTCATGAGGAGACAGACCACCAGATATACCCTGGTATTATGTAGTCATGAGGAGACAGACCACCAGATATACCCTGGTATTATGTAGTCATGAGGAGACAGACCACCAGATATACCCTGGTATTATGTAGTCATGAGGAGACAGACCACCAGATATACCCTGGTATTATGTAGTCATGAGGAGACAGACCAGATATACCCTGGTATTATGGAGACAGACCAGATATACCCTGGTATTATGTAGTCATGAGGAGACAGACCACCAGATATACCCTGGTATTATGTAGTCATGAGGAGACAGACCACCAGATATACCCTGGTATTATGTAGTCATGAGGAGACAGACCAGATATACCCTGGTATTATGGAGACAGACCAGATATACCCTGGTATTATGTAGTCATGATGAGACAGACCAGATATACCCTGGTATTATGTAGTCATGAGGAGACAGACCAGATATACCCTGGTATTATGTAGTCATGAGGAGACAGACCAGATATACCCTGGTATTATGTAGTCATGAGGAGACAGACCACCAGATATACCCTGGTATTATGTAGTCATGAGGAGACAGACCACCAGATATACCCTGGTATTATGTAGTCAGACCAGATATACCCTGGTATTATGTAGTCATGAGGAGACAGACCAGATATACCCTGGTATTATGTAGTCATGAGGAGACAGACCACCAGATATACCCTGGTATTATGTAGTCATGAGGAGACAGACCACCAGATATACCCTGGTATTATGTAGTCATGAGGAGACAGACCACCAGATATACCCTGGTATTATGTAGTCATGAGGAGACAGACCACCAGATATACCCTGGTATTATGTAGTCATGAGGAGACAGACCACCAGATATACCCTGGTATTATGTAGTCATGAGGAGACAGACCAGATATACCCTGGTATTATGTAGTCATGAGGAGACAGACCACCAGATATACCCTGGTATTATGTAGTCATGAGGAGACAGACCACCAGATATACCCTGGTATTATGTAGTCATGAGGAGACAGACCAGATATACCCTGGTATTATGTAGACAGACCAGATATACCCTGGTATTATGTAGTCATGAGGAGACAGACCACCAGATATACCCTGGTATTATGTAGTCATGAGGAGACAGACCACCAGATATACCCTGGTATTATGTAGTCATGAGGAGACAGACCACCAGATATACCCTGGTATTATGTAGTCATGAGGAGACAGACCACCAGATATACCCTGGTATTATGTAGTCATGAGGAGACAGACCACCAGATATACCCTGGTATTATGTAGTCATGAGGAGACAGACCACCAGATATACCCTGGTATTATGTAGTCATGAGGAGACAGACCACCAGATATACCCTGGTATTATGTAGTCATGAGGAGACAGACCACCAGATATACCCTGGTATTATGTAGACAGAACAGATATACCCTGGTATTATGTAGTCATGAGGAGACAGACCACCAGATATACCCTGGTATTATGTAGTCATGAGGAGACAGACCACCAGATATACCCTGGTATTATGTAGTCATGAGGAGACAGACCACCAGATATACCCTGGTATTATGTAGTCATGAGGAGACAGACCACCAGATATACCCTGGTATTATGTAGTCATGAGGAGACAGACCAGATATACCCTGGTATTATGGAGACAGACCAGATATACCCTGGTATTATGTAGTCATGAGGAGACAGACCACCAGATATACCCTGGTATTATGTAGTCATGAGGAGACAGACCACCAGATATACCCTGGTATTATGTAGTCATGAGGAGACAGACCACCAGATATACCCTGGTATTATGTAGTCATGAGGAGACAGACCACCAGATATACCCTGGTATTATGTAGTCATGAGGAGACAGACCACCAGATATACCCTGGTATTATGTAGTCATGAGGAGACAGACCACCAGATATACCCTGGTATTATGTAGTCATGAGGAGACAGACCACCAGATATACCCTGGTATTATGTAGTCATGAGGAGACAGACCAGATATACCCTGGTATTATGGAGACAGACCAGATATACCCTGGTATTATGTAGTCATGAGGAGACAGACCACCAGATATACCCTGGTATTATGTAGTCATGAGGAGACAGACCACCAGATATACCCTGGTATTATGTAGTCATGAGGAGACAGACCACCAGATATACCCTGGTATTATGTAGTCATGAGGAGACAGACCACCAGATATACCCTGGTATTATGTAGTCATGAGGAGACAGACCACCAGATATACCCTAGTATTATGTAGACAGAACAGATATACCCTGGTATTATGTAGTCATGAGGAGACAGACCACCAGATATACCCTGGTATTATGTAGTCATGAGGAGACAGACCACCAGATATACCCTGGTATTATGTAGTCATGAGGAGACAGACCACCAGATATACCCTGGTATTATGTAGTCATGAGGAGACAGACCACCAGATATACCCTGGTATTATGTAGTCATGAGGAGACAGACCAGATATACCCTGGTATTATGGAGACAGACCAGATATACCCTGGTATTATGTAGTCATGAGGAGACAGACCACCAGATATACCCTGGTATTATGTAGTCATGAGGAGACAGACCACCAGATATACCCTGGTATTATGTAGTCATGAGGAGACAGACCAGATATACCCTGGTATTATGTAGTCATGAGGAGACAGACCACCAGATATACCCTGGTATTATGTAGTCATGAGGAGACAGACCACCAGATATACCCTGGTATTATGTAGTCATGAGGAGACAGACCAGATATACCCTGGTATTATGTAGTCATGAGGAGACAGACCAGATATACCCTGGTATTATGTAGTCATGAGGAGACAGACCAGATATACCCTGGTATTATGTAGTCATGAGGAGACAGACCACCAGATATACCCTGGTATTATGTAGTCATGAGGAGACAGACCAGATATACCCTGGTATTATGTAGACAGACCAGATATACCCTGGTATTATGTAGTCATGAGGAGACAGACCACCAGATATACCCTGGTATTATGTAGTCAGACCAGATATACCCTGGTATTATGTAGTCATGAGGAGACAGACCAGATATACCCTGGTATTATGTAGTCATGAGGAGACAGACCACCAGATATACCCTGGTATTATGTAGTCATGAGGAGACAGACCACCAGATATACCCTGGTATTATGTAGTCATGAGGAGACAGACCAGATATACCCTGGTATTATGTAGTCATGAGGAGACAGACCACCAGATATACCCTGGTATTATGTAGTCATGAGGAGACAGACCACCAGATATACCCTGGTATTATGTAGTCATGAGGAGACAGACCAGATATACCCTGGTATTATGTAGTCATGAGGAGACAGACCACCAGATATACCCTGGTATTATGTAGTCATGAGGAGACAGACCACCAGATATACCCTGGTATTATGTAGTCATGAGGAGACAGACCAGATATACCCTGGTATTATGTAGTCATGAGGAGACAGACCAGATATACCCTGGTATTATGTAGTCATGAGGAGACAGACCAGATATACCCTGGTATTATGTAGTCATGAGGAGACAGACCACCAGATATACCCTGGTATTATGTAGTCATGAGGAGACAGACCACCAGATATACCCTGGTATTATGTAGTCATGAGGAGACAGACCACCAGATATACCCTGGTATTATGTAGTCATGAGGAGACAGACCACCAGATATACCCTGGTATTATGTAGTCATGAGGAGACAGACCAGATATACCCTGGTATTATGTAGTCATGAGGAGACAGACCACCAGATATACCCTGGTATTATGTAGTCATGAGGAGACAGACCAGATATACCCTGGTATTATGTAGTCATGAGGAGACAGACCACCAGATATACCCTGGTATTATGTAGACAAACCAGATATACCCTGGTATTATGTAGTCATGAGGAGACAGACCACCAGATATACCCTGGTATTATGTAGTCATGAGGAGACAGACCACCAGATATACCCTGGTATTATGTAGTCATGAGGAGACAGACCACCAGATATACCCTGGTATTATGTAGTCATGAGGAGACAGACCACCAGATATACCCTGGTATTATGTAGTCATGAGGAGACAGACCACCAGATATACCCTGGTATTATGTAGTCATGAGGAGACAGACCACCAGATATACCCTGGTATTATGTAGTCATGAGGAGACAGACCACCAGATATACCCTGGTATTATGTAGTCATGAGGAGACAGACCACCAGATATACCCTAGTATTATGTAGACAGAACAGATATACCCTGGTATTATGTAGTCATGAGGAGACAGACCACCAGATATACCCTGGTATTATGTAGTCATGAGGAGACAGACCACCAGATATACCCTGGTATTATGTAGTCATGAGGAGACAGACCACCAGATATACCCTGGTATTATGTAGTCATGAGGAGACAGACCACCAGATATACCCTGGTATTATGTAGTCATGAGGAGACAGACCAGATATACCCTGGTATTATGGAGACAGACCAGATATACCCTGGTATTATGTAGTCATGAGGAGACAGACCACCAGATATACCCTGGTATTATGTAGTCATGAGGAGACAGACCACCAGATATACCCTGGTATTATGTAGTCATGAGGAGACAGACCACCAGATATACCCTGGTATTATGTAGTCATGAGGAGACAGACCACCAGATATACCCTGGTATTATGTAGTCATGAGGAGACAGACCACCAGATATACCCTGGTATTATGTAGTCATGAGGAGACAGACCAGATATACCCTGGTATTATGGAGACAGACCAGATATACCCTGGTATTATGTAGTCATGAGGAGACAGACCACCAGATATACCCTGGTATTATGTAGTCATGAGGAGACAGACCACCAGATATACCCTGGTATTATGTAGTCATGAGGAGACAGACCAGATATACCCTGGTATTATGGAGACAGACCAGATATACCCTGGTATTATGTAGTCATGAGGAGACAGACCAGATATACCCTGGTATTATGTAGTCATGAGGAGACAGACCAGATATACCCTGGTATTATGTAGTCATGAGGAGACAGACCAGATATACCCTGGTATTATGTAGTCATGAGGAGACAGACCACCAGATATACCCTGGTATTATGTAGTCATGAGGAGACAGACCAGATATACCCTGGTATTATGTAGACAGACCAGATATACCCTGGTATTATGTAGTCATGAGGAGACAGACCACCAGATATACCCTGGTATTATGTAGTCAGACCAGATATACCCTGGTATTATGTAGTCATGAGGAGACAGACCAGATATACCCTGGTATTATGTAGTCATGAGGAGACAGACCACCAGATATACCCTGGTATTATGTAGTCATGAGGAGACAGACCACCAGATATACCCTGGTATTATGTAGTCATGAGGAGACAGACCACCAGATATACCCTGGTATTATGTAGTCATGAGGAGACAGACCACCAGATATACCCTGGTATTATGTAGTCATGAGGAGACAGACCACCAGATATACCCTGGTATTATGTAGTCATGAGGAGACAGACCAGATATACCCTGGTATTATGTAGTCATGAGGAGACAGACCACCAGATATACCCTGGTATTATGTAGTCATGAGGAGACAGACCACCAGATATACCCTGGTATTATGTAGTCATGAGGAGACAGACCAGATATACCCTGGTATTATGTAGACAGACCAGATATACCCTGGTATTATGTAGTCATGAGGAGACAGACCACCAGATATACCCTGGTATTATGTAGTCATGAGGAGACAGACCACCAGATATACCCTGGTATTATGTAGTCATGAGGAGACAGACCACCAGATATACCCTGGTATTATGTAGTCATGAGGAGACAGACCACCAGATATACCCTGGTATTATGTAGTCATGAGGAGACAGACCACCAGATATACCCTGGTATTATGTAGTCATGAGGAGACAGACCACCAGATATACCCTGGTATTATGTAGTCATGAGGAGACAGACCACCAGATATACCCTGGTATTATGTAGTCATGAGGAGACAGACCACCAGATATACCCTGGTATTATGTAGACAGACCAGATATACCCTGGTATTATGTAGTCATGAGGAGACAGACCACCAGATATACCCTGGTATTATGTAGTCATGAGGAGACAGACCACCAGATATACCCTGGTATTATGTAGTCATGAGGAGACAGACCACCAGATATACCCTGGTATTATGTAGTCATGAGGAGACAGACCACCAGATATACCCTGGTATTATGTAGTCATGAGGAGACAGACCAGATATACCCTGGTATTATGGAGACAGACCAGATATACCCTGGTATTATGTAGTCATGAGGAGACAGACCACCAGATATACCCTGGTATTATGTAGTCATGAGGAGACAGACCACCAGATATACCCTGGTATTATGTAGTCATGAGGAGACAGACCACCAGATATACCCTGGTATTATGTAGTCATGAGGAGACAGACCACCAGATATACCCTGGTATTATGTAGTCATGAGGAGACAGACCACCAGATATACCCTGGTATTATGTAGTCATGAGGAGACAGACCACCAGATATACCCTGGTATTATGTAGTCATGAGGAGACAGACCACCAGATATACCCTGGTATTATGTAGTCATGAGGAGACAGACCACCAGATATACCCTGGTATTATGTAGTCATGAGGAGACAGACCACCAGATATACCCTGGTATTATGTAGACAGAACAGATATACCCTGGTATTATGTAGTCATGAGGAGACAGACCACCAGATATACCCTGGTATTATGTAGTCATGAGGAGACAGACCAGATATACCCTGGTATTATGTAGTCATGAGGAGACAGACCACCAGATATACCCTGGTATTATGTAGTCATGAGGAGACAGACCACCAGATATACCCTGGTATTATGTAGTCATGAGGAGACAGACCAGATATACCCTGGTATTATGGAGACAGACCAGATATACCCTGGTATTATGTAGTCATGAGGAGACAGACCACCAGATATACCCTGGTATTATGTCATGAGGAGACAGACCACCAGATATACCCTGGTATTATGTAGTCATGAGGAGACAGACCACCAGATATACCCTGGTATTATGTAGTCATGAGGAGACAGACCAGATATACCCTGGTATTATGTAGTCATGAGGAGACAGACCACCAGATATACCCTGGTATTATGTAGTCATGAGGAGACAGACCACCAGATATACCCTGGTATTATGTAGTCATGAGGAGACAGACCACCAGATATACCCTGGTATTATGTAGTCATGAGGAGACAGACCACCAGATATACCCTGGTATTATGTAGTCATGAGGAGACAGACCACCAGATATACCCTGGTATTATGTAGTCATGAGGAGACAGACCAGATATACCCTGGTATTATGTAGTCATGAGGAGACAGACCAGATATACCCTGGTATTATGTAGTCATGAGGAGACAGACCAGATATACCCTGGTATTATGTAGACAGACCAGATATACCCTGGTATTATGTAGTCATGAGGAGACAGACCAGATATACCCTGGTATTATGTAGTCATGAGGAGACAGACCAGATATACCCTGGTATTATGTAGTCATGAGGAGACAGACCACCAGATATACCCTGGTATTATGTAGTCATGAGGAGACAGACCACCAGATATACCCTGGTATTATGTAGTCATGAGGAGACAGACCAGATATACCCTGGTATTATGTAGTCATGAGGAGACAGACCACCAGATATACCCTGGTATTATGTAGTCATGAGGAGACAGACCACCAGATATACCCTGGTATTATGTAGTCATGAGGAGACAGACCAGATATACCCTGGTATTATGTAGTCATGAGGAGACAGACCACCAGATATACCCTGGTATTATGTAGTCATGAGGAGACAGACCAGATATACCCTGGTATTATGTAGTCATGAGGAGACAGACCAGATATACCCTGGTATTATGTAGTCATGAGGAGACAGACCAGATATACCCTGGTATTATGTAGTCATGAGGAGACAGACCACCAGATATACCCTGGTATTATGTAGTCAGACCAGATATACCCTGGTATTATGTAGTCATGAGGAGACAGACCAGATATACCCTGGTATTATGTAGTCATGAGGAGACAGACCACCAGATATACCCTGGTATTATGTAGTCATGAGGAGACAGACCACCAGATATACCCTGGTATTATGTAGTCATGAGGAGACAGACCAGATATACCCTGGTATTATGTAGTCATGAGGAGACAGACCACCAGATATACCCTGGTATTATGTAGTCATGAGGAGACAGACCACCAGATATACCCTGGTATTATGTAGTCATGAGGAGACAGACCACCAGATATACCCTGGTATTATGTAGTCATGAGGAGACAGACCACCAGATATACCCTGGTATTATGTAGTCATGAGGAGACAGACCACCAGATATACCCTGGTATTATGTAGTCATGAGGAGACAGACCACCAGATATACCCTGGTATTATGTAGTCATGAGGAGACAGACCACCAGATATACCCTGGTATTATGTAGTCATGAGGAGACAGACCACCAGATATACCCTGGTATTATGGAGACATGAGGAGACAGACCACCAGATATACCCTGGTATTATGTAGACAGACCAGATATACCCTGGTATTATGTAGACAGACCAGATATACCCTGGTATTATGTAGTCATGAGGAGACAGACCAGATATACCCTGGTATTATGTAGTCATGAGGAGACAGACCAGATATACCCTGGTATTATGTAGTCATGAGGAGACAGACCACCAGATATACCCTGGTATTATGTAGTCAGACCAGATATACCCTGGTATTATGTAGTCATGAGGAGACAGACCAGATATACCCTGGTATTATGTAGTCATGAGGAGACAGACCACCAGATATACCCTGGTATTATGTAGTCATGAGGAGACAGACCACCAGATATACCCTGGTATTATGTAGTCATGAGGAGACAGACCAGATATACCCTGGTATTATGTAGTCATGAGGAGACAGACCAGATATACCCTGGTATTATGTAGTCATGAGGAGACAGACCAGATATACCCTGGTATTATGTAGTCATGAGGAGACAGACCACCAGATATACCCTGGTATTATGTAGTCATGAGGAGACAGACCAGATATACCCTGGTATTATGTAGACAGACCAGATATACCCTGGTATTATGTAGTCATGAGGAGACAGACCACCAGATATACCCTGGTATTATGTAGTCAGACCAGATATACCCTGGTATTATGTAGTCATGAGGAGACAGACCAGATATACCCTGGTATTATGTAGTCATGAGGAGACAGACCACCAGATATACCCTGGTATTATGTAGTCATGAGGAGACAGACCACCAGATATACCCTGGTATTATGTAGTCATGAGGAGACAGACCAGATATACCCTGGTATTATGTAGTCATGAGGAGACAGACCACCAGATATACCCTGGTATTATGTAGTCATGAGGAGACAGACCACCAGATATACCCTGGTATTATGTAGTCATGAGGAGACAGACCACCAGATATACCCTGGTATTATGTAGTCATGAGGAGACAGACCACCAGATATACCCTGGTATTATGTAGTCATGAGGAGACAGACCACCAGATATACCCTGGTATTATGTAGTCATGAGGAGACAGACCACCAGATATACCCTGGTATTATGTAGTCATGAGGAGACAGACCACCAGATATACCCTGGTATTATGTAGTCATGAGGAGACAGACCACCAGATATACCCTGGTATTATGTAGACATGAGGAGACAGACCACCAGATATACCCTGGTATTATGTAGACAGACCAGATATACCCTGGTATTATGTAGACAGACCAGATATACCCTGGTATTATGTAGTCATGAGGAGACAGACCACCAGATATACCCTGGTATTATGTAGTCAGACCAGATATACCCTGGTATTATGTAGTCATGAGGAGACAGACCAGATATACCCTGGTATTATGTAGTCATGAGGAGACAGACCACCAGATATACCCTGGTATTATGTAGTCATGAGGAGACAGACCACCAGATATACCCTGGTATTATGTAGTCATGAGGAGACAGACCACCAGATATACCCTGGTATTATGTAGTCATGAGGAGACAGACCACCAGATATACCCTGGTATTATGTAGTCATGAGGAGACAGACCACCAGATATACCCTGGTATTATGTAGTCATGAGGAGACAGACCACCAGATATACCCTGGTATTATGTAGTCATGAGGAGACAGACCACCAGATATACCCTGGTATTATGTAGTCATGAGGAGACAGACCAGATATACCCTGGTATTATGGAGACAGACCAGATATACCCTGGTATTATGTAGGCAGACCAGATATACCCTGGTATTATGTAGACATGAGGAGACAGACCAGATATACCCTGGTATTATGTAGTCATGAGGAGACAGACCAGATATACCCTGGTATTATGTAGTCATGAGGAGACAGACCACCAGATATACCCTGGTATTATGTAGTCATGAGGAGACAGACCAGATATACCCTGGTATTATGTAGTCATGAGGAGACAGACCACCAGATATACCCTGGTATTATGTAGTCATGAGGAGACAGACCACCAGATATACCCTGGTATTATGTAGTCATGAGGAGACAGACCAGATATACCCTGGTATTATGTAGTCATGAGGAGACAGACCACCAGATATACCCTGGTATTATGTAGTCATGAGGAGACAGACCACCAGATATACCCTGGTATTATGTAGTCATGAGGAGACAGACCACCAGATATACCCTGGTATTATGTAGTCATGAGGAGACAGACCAGATATACCCTGGTATTATGTAGTCATGAGGAGACAGACCACCAGATATACCCTGGTATTATGTAGTCATGAGGAGACAGACCAGATATACCCTGGTATTATGTAGTCATGAGGAGACAGACCAGATATACCCTGGTATTATGTAGTCATGAGGAGACAGACCAGATATATACCCTGGTATTATGGAGACAGACCAGATATACCCTGGTATTATGTAGTCATGAGGAGACAGACCAGATATACCCTGGTATTATGTAGTCATGAGGAGACAGACCAGATATACCCTGGTATTATGTAGTCATGAGGAGACAGACCAGATATACCCTGGTATTATGTAGTCATGAGGAGACAGACCACCAGATATACCCTGGTATTATGTAGTCATGAGGAGACAGACCACCAGATATACCCTGGTATTATGTAGTCATGAGGAGACAGACCACCAGATATACCCTGGTATTATGTAGTCATGAGGAGACAGACCACCAGATATACCCTGGTATTATGTAGTCATGAGGAGACAGACCACCAGATATACCCTGGTATTATGTAGTCATGAGGAGACAGACCACCAGATATACCCTGGTATTATGTAGACATGAGGAGACAGACCACCAGATATACCCTGGTATTATGTAGACAGACCAGATATACCCTGGTATTATGTAGACAGACCAGATATACCCTGGTATTATGTAGTCATGAGGAGACAGACCACCAGATATACCCTGGTATTATGTAGTCAGACCAGATATACCCTGGTATTATGTAGTCATGAGGAGACAGACCAGATATACCCTGGTATTATGTAGTCATGAGGAGACAGACCACCAGATATACCCTGGTATTATGTAGTCATGAGGAGACAGACCACCAGATATACCCTGGTATTATGTAGTCATGAGGAGACAGACCACCAGATATACCCTGGTATTATGTAGTCATGAGGAGACAGACCACCAGATATACCCTGGTATTATGTAGTCATGAGGAGACAGACCACCAGATATACCCTGGTATTATGTAGTCATGAGGAGACAGACCACCAGATATACCCTGGTATTATGTAGTCATGAGGAGACAGACCACCAGATATACCCTGGTATTATGTAGTCATGAGGAGACAGACCAGATATACCCTGGTATTATGGAGACAGACCAGATATACCCTGGTATTATGGAGCAGACCAGATATACCCTGGTATTATGTAGTCATGAGGAGACAGACCAGATATACCCTGGTATTATGTAGTCATGAGGAGACAGACCAGATATACCCTGGTATTATGTAGTCATGAGGAGACAGACCACCAGATATACCCTGGTATTATGTAGTCATGAGGAGACAGACCAGATATACCCTGGTATTATGTAGTCATGAGGAGACAGACCACCAGATATACCCTGGTATTATGTAGTCATGAGGAGACAGACCACCAGATATACCCTGGTATTATGTAGTCATGAGGAGACAGACCAGATATACCCTGGTATTATGTAGTCATGAGGAGACAGACCACCAGATATACCCTGGTATTATGTAGTCATGAGGAGACAGACCACCAGATATACCCTGGTATTATGTAGTCATGAGGAGACAGACCACCAGATATACCCTGGTATTATGTAGTCATGAGGAGACAGACCAGATATACCCTGGTATTATGTAGTCATGAGGAGACAGACCACCAGATATACCCTGGTATTATGTAGTCATGAGGAGACAGACCAGATATACCCTGGTATTATGTAGTCATGAGGAGACAGACCAGATATACCCTGGTATTATGTAGTCATGAGGAGACAGACCAGATATACCCTGGTATTATGGAGACAGATCAGATATACCCTGGTATTATGTAGTCATGATGAGACAGACCAGATATACCCTGGTATTATGTAGTCATGAGGAGACAGACCAGATATACCCTGGTATTATGTAGTCATGAGGAGACAGACCAGATATACCCTGGTATTATGTAGTCATGAGGAGACAGACCACCAGATATACCCTGGTATTATGTAGTCATGAGGAGACAGACCACCAGATATACCCTGGTATTATGTAGTCATGAGGAGACAGACCACCAGATATACCCTGGTATTATGTAGTCATGAGGAGACAGACCACCAGATATACCCTGGTATTATGTAGTCATGAGGAGACAGACCACCAGATATACCCTGGTATTATGTAGTCATGAGGAGACAGACCACCAGATATACCCTGGTATTATGTAGTCATGAGGAGACAGACCACCAGATATACCCTGGTATTATGTAGACAGACCAGATATACCCTGGTATTATGTAGACAGACCAGATATACCCTGGTATTATGTAGTCATGAGGAGACAGACCACCAGATATACCCTGGTATTATGTAGTCAGACCAGATATACCCTGGTATTATGTAGTCATGAGGAGACAGACCAGATATACCCTGGTATTATGTAGTCATGAGGAGACAGACCACCAGATATACCCTGGTATTATGTAGTCATGAGGAGACAGACCACCAGATATACCCTGGTATTATGTAGTCATGAGGAGACAGACCACCAGATATACCCTGGTATTATGTAGTCATGAGGAGACAGACCACCAGATATACCCTGGTATTATGTAGTCATGAGGAGACAGACCACCAGATATACCCTGGTATTATGTAGTCATGAGGAGACAGACCACCAGATATACCCTGGTATTATGTAGTCATGAGGAGACAGACCACCAGATATACCCTGGTATTATGTAGTCATGAGGAGACAGACCAGATATACCCTGGTATTATGGAGACAGACCAGATATACCCTGGTATTATGGAGGCAGACCAGATATACCCTGGTATTATGGAGACATGAGGAGACAGACCAGATATACCCTGGTATTATGTAGTCATGAGGAGACAGACCAGATATACCCTGGTATTATGTAGTCATGAGGAGACAGACCACCAGATATACCCTGGTATTATGTAGTCATGAGGAGACAGACCAGATATACCCTGGTATTATGTAGTCATGAGGAGACAGACCACCAGATATACCCTGGTATTATGTAGTCATGAGGAGACAGACCACCAGATATACCCTGGTATTATGTAGTCATGAGGAGACAGACCAGATATACCCTGGTATTATGTAGTCATGAGGAGACAGACCACCAGATATACCCTGGTATTATGTAGTCATGAGGAGACAGACCACCAGATATACCCTGGTATTATGTAGTCATGAGGAGACAGACCACCAGATATACCCTGGTATTATGTAGTCATGAGGAGACAGACCAGATATACCCTGGTATTATGTAGTCATGAGGAGACAGACCACCAGATATACCCTGGTATTATGTAGTCATGAGGAGACAGACCAGATATACCCTGGTATTATGTAGTCATGAGGAGACAGACCAGATATACCCTGGTATTATGTAGTCATGAGGAGACAGACCAGATATACCCTGGTATTATGGAGACAGATCAGATATACCCTGGTATTATGTAGTCATGATGAGACAGACCAGATATACCCTGGTATTATGTAGTCATGAGGAGACAGACCAGATATACCCTGGTATTATGTAGTCATGAGGAGACAGACCAGATATACCCTGGTATTATGTAGTCATGAGGAGACAGACCACCAGATATACCCTGGTATTATGTAGTCATGAGGAGACAGACCACCAGATATACCCTGGTATTATGTAGTCATGAGGAGACAGACCAGATATACCCTGGTATTATGTAGTCATGAGGAGACAGACCACCAGATATACCCTGGTATTATGTAGTCATGAGGAGACAGACCACCAGATATACCCTGGTATTATGTAGTCATGAGGAGACAGACCAGATATACCCTGGTATTATGTAGTCATGAGGAGACAGACCACCAGATATACCCTGGTATTATGTAGTCATGAGGAGACAGACCAGATATACCCTGGTATTATGTAGTCATGAGGAGACAGACCAGATATACCCTGGTATTATGTAGTCATGAGGAGACAGACCAGATATACCCTGGTATTATGTAGTCATGAGGAGACAGACCACCAGATATACCCTGGTATTATGTAGTCAGACCAGATATACCCTGGTATTATGTAGTCATGAGGAGACAGACCAGATATACCCTGGTATTATGTAGTCATGAGGAGACAGACCACCAGATATACCCTGGTATTATGTAGTCATGAGGAGACAGACCACCAGATATACCCTGGTATTATGTAGTCATGAGGAGACAGACCAGATATACCCTGGTATTATGTAGTCATGAGGAGACAGACCACCAGATATACCCTGGTATTATGTAGTCATGAGGAGACAGACCACCAGATATACCCTGGTATTATGTAGTCATGAGGAGACAGACCACCAGATATACCCTGGTATTATGTAGTCATGAGGAGACAGACCACCAGATATACCCTGGTATTATGTAGTCATGAGGAGACAGACCACCAGATATACCCTGGTATTATGTAGTCATGAGGAGACAGACCACCAGATATACCCTGGTATTATGTAGTCATGAGGAGACAGACCACCAGATATACCCTGGTATTATGTAGTCATGAGGAGACAGACCACCAGATATACCCTGGTATTATGTAGACATGAGGAGACAGACCACCAGATATACCCTGGTATTATGTAGACAGACCAGATATACCCTGGTATTATGTAGACAGACCAGATATACCCTGGTATTATGTAGTCATGAGGAGACAGACCACCAGATATACCCTGGTATTATGTAGTCAGACCAGATATACCCTGGTATTATGTAGTCATGAGGAGACAGACCAGATATACCCTGGTATTATGTAGTCATGAGGAGACAGACCACCAGATATACCCTGGTATTATGTAGTCATGAGGAGACAGACCACCAGATATACCCTGGTATTATGTAGTCATGAGGAGACAGACCACCAGATATACCCTGGTATTATGTAGTCATGAGGAGACAGACCACCAGATATACCCTGGTATTATGTAGTCATGAGGAGACAGACCAGATATACCCTGGTATTATGTAGTCATGAGGAGACAGACCACCAGATATACCCTGGTATTATGTAGTCATGAGGAGACAGACCAGATATACCCTGGTATTATGTAGTCATGAGGAGACAGACCAGATATACCCTGGTATTATGTAGTCATGAGGAGACAGACCAGATATACCCTGGTATTATGGAGACAGATCAGATATACCCTGGTATTATGTAGTCATGAGGAGACAGACCAGATATACCCTGGTATTATGTAGTCATGAGGAGACAGACCAGATATACCCTGGTATTATGTAGTCATGAGGAGACAGACCAGATATACCCTGGTATTATGTAGTCATGAGGAGACAGACCACCAGATATACCCTGGTATTATGTAGTCATGAGGAGACAGACCACCAGATATACCCTGGTATTATGTAGTCATGAGGAGACAGACCAGATATACCCTGGTATTATGTAGTCATGAGGAGACAGACCACCAGATATACCCTGGTATTATGTAGTCATGAGGAGACAGACCACCAGATATACCCTGGTATTATGTAGTCATGAGGAGACAGACCAGATATACCCTGGTATTATGTAGTCATGAGGAGACAGACCACCAGATATACCCTGGTATTATGTAGTCATGAGGAGACAGACCAGATATACCCTGGTATTATGTAGTCATGAGGAGACAGACCAGATATACCCTGGTATTATGTAGTCATGAGGAGACAGACCAGATATACCCTGGTATTATGTAGTCATGAGGAGACAGACCACCAGATATACCCTGGTATTATGTAGTCAGACCAGATATACCCTGGTATTATGTAGTCATGAGGAGACAGACCAGATATACCCTGGTATTATGTAGTCATGAGGAGACAGACCACCAGATATACCCTGGTATTATGTAGTCATGAGGAGACAGACCACCAGATATACCCTGGTATTATGTAGTCATGAGGAGACAGACCAGATATACCCTGGTATTATGTAGTCATGAGGAGACAGACCACCAGATATACCCTGGTATTATGTAGTCATGAGGAGACAGACCACCAGATATACCCTGGTATTATGTAGTCATGAGGAGACAGACCACCAGATATACCCTGGTATTATGTAGTCATGAGGAGACAGACCACCAGATATACCCTGGTATTATGTAGTCATGAGGAGACAGACCACCAGATATACCCTGGTATTATGTAGTCATGAGGAGACAGACCACCAGATATACCCTGGTATTATGTAGTCATGAGGAGACAGACCACCAGATATACCCTGGTATTATGTAGTCATGAGGAGACAGACCACCAGATATACCCTGGTATTATGTAGTCATGAGGAGACAGACCACCAGATATACCCTGGTATTATGTAGACAGACCAGATATACCCTGGTATTATGTAGACAGACCAGATATACCCTGGTATTATGTAGTCATGAGGAGACAGACCACCAGATATACCCTGGTATTATGTAGTCAGACCAGATATACCCTGGTATTATGTAGTCATGAGGAGACAGACCAGATATACCCTGGTATTATGTAGTCATGAGGAGACAGACCACCAGATATACCCTGGTATTATGTAGTCATGAGGAGACAGACCACCAGATATACCCTGGTATTATGTAGTCATGAGGAGACAGACCACCAGATATACCCTGGTATTATGTAGTCATGAGGAGACAGACCACCAGATATACCCTGGTATTATGTAGTCATGAGGAGACAGACCACCAGATATACCCTGGTATTATGTAGTCATGAGGAGACAGACCACCAGATATACCCTGGTATTATGTAGTCATGAGGAGACAGACCACCAGATATACCCTGGTATTATGTAGTCATGAGGAGACAGACCAGATATACCCTGGTATTATGGAGACAGACCAGATATACCCTGGTATTATGGAGGCAGACCAGATATACCCTGGTATTATGGAGACATGAGGAGACAGACCAGATATACCCTGGTATTATGTAGTCATGAGGAGACAGACCAGATATACCCTGGTATTATGTAGTCATGAGGAGACAGACCACCAGATATACCCTGGTATTATGTAGTCATGAGGAGACAGACCAGATATACCCTGGTATTATGTAGTCATGAGGAGACAGACCACCAGATATACCCTGGTATTATGTAGTCATGAGGAGACAGACCACCAGATATACCCTGGTATTATGTAGTCATGAGGAGACAGACCAGATATACCCTGGTATTATGTAGTCATGAGGAGACAGACCACCAGATATACCCTGGTATTATGTAGTCATGAGGAGACAGACCACCAGATATACCCTGGTATTATGTAGTCATGAGGAGACAGACCACCAGATATACCCTGGTATTATGTAGTCATGAGGAGACAGACCAGATATACCCTGGTATTATGTAGTCATGAGGAGACAGACCACCAGATATACCCTGGTATTATGTAGTCATGAGGAGACAGACCAGATATACCCTGGTATTATGTAGTCATGAGGAGACAGACCAGATATACCCTGGTATTATGTAGTCATGAGGAGACAGACCAGATATACCCTGGTATTATGGAGACAGATCAGATATACCCTGGTATTATGTAGTCATGATGAGACAGACCAGATATACCCTGGTATTATGTAGTCATGAGGAGACAGACCAGATATACCCTGGTATTATGTAGTCATGAGGAGACAGACCAGATATACCCTGGTATTATGTAGTCATGAGGAGACAGACCACCAGATATACCCTGGTATTATGTAGTCATGAGGAGACAGACCACCAGATATACCCTGGTATTATGTAGTCATGAGGAGACAGACCAGATATACCCTGGTATTATGTAGTCATGAGGAGACAGACCACCAGATATACCCTGGTATTATGTAGTCATGAGGAGACAGACCACCAGATATACCCTGGTATTATGTAGTCATGAGGAGACAGACCAGATATACCCTGGTATTATGTAGTCATGAGGAGACAGACCACCAGATATACCCTGGTATTATGTAGTCATGAGGAGACAGACCAGATATACCCTGGTATTATGTAGTCATGAGGAGACAGACCAGATATACCCTGGTATTATGTAGTCATGAGGAGACAGACCAGATATACCCTGGTATTATGTAGTCATGAGGAGACAGACCACCAGATATACCCTGGTATTATGTAGTCAGACCAGATATACCCTGGTATTATGTAGTCATGAGGAGACAGACCAGATATACCCTGGTATTATGTAGTCATGAGGAGACAGACCACCAGATATACCCTGGTATTATGTAGTCATGAGGAGACAGACCACCAGATATACCCTGGTATTATGTAGTCATGAGGAGACAGACCACCAGATATACCCTGGTATTATGTAGTCATGAGGAGACAGACCAGATATACCCTGGTATTATGTAGTCATGAGGAGACAGACCACCAGATATACCCTGGTATTATGTAGTCATGAGGAGACAGACCACCAGATATACCCTGGTATTATGTAGTCATGAGGAGACAGACCACCAGATATACCCTGGTATTATGTAGTCATGAGGAGACAGACCACCAGATATACCCTGGTATTATGTAGTCATGAGGAGACAGACCAGATATACCCTGGTATTATGTAGTCATGAGGAGACAGACCACCAGATATACCCTGGTATTATGTAGTCATGAGGAGACAGACCACCAGATATACCCTGGTATTATGTAGTCATGAGGAGACAGACCAGATATACCCTGGTATTATGTAGTCATGAGGAGACAGACCACCAGATATACCCTGGTATTATGTAGTCATGAGGAGACAGACCAGATATACCCTGGTATTATGTAGTCATGAGGAGACAGACCACCAGATATACCCTGGTATTATGTAGTCATGAGGAGACAGACCAGATATACCCTGGTATTATGTAGTCATGAGGAGACAGACCACCAGATATACCCTGGTATTATGTAGTCATGAGGAGACAGACCAGATATACCCTGGTATTATGTAGTCATGAGGAGACAGACCAGATATACCCTGGTATTATGTAGTCATGAGGAGACAGACCAGATATACCCTGGTATTATGTAGTCATGAGGAGACAGACCACCAGATATACCCTGGTATTATGTAGTCAGACCAGATATACCCTGGTATTATGTAGTCATGAGGAGACAGACCAGATATACCCTGGTATTATGTAGTCATGAGGAGACAGACCACCAGATATACCCTGGTATTATGTAGTCATGAGGAGACAGACCACCAGATATACCCTGGTATTATGTAGTCATGAGGAGACAGACCAGATATACCCTGGTATTATGTAGTCATGAGGAGACAGACCACCAGATATACCCTGGTATTATGTAGTCATGAGGAGACAGACCACCAGATATACCCTGGTATTATGTAGTCATGAGGAGACAGACCACCAGATATACCCTGGTATTATGTAGTCATGAGGAGACAGACCACCAGATATACCCTGGTATTATGTAGTCATGAGGAGACAGACCAGATATACCCTGGTATTATGTAGACAGACCAGATATACCCTGGTATTATGTAGACAGACCAGATATACCCTGGTATTATGTAGTCATGAGGAGACAGACCACCAGATATACCCTGGTATTATGTAGTCAGACCAGATATACCCTGGTATTATGTAGTCATGAGGAGACAGACCAGATATACCCTGGTATTATGTAGTCATGAGGAGACAGACCACCAGATATACCCTGGTATTATGTAGTCATGAGGAGACAGACCACCAGATATACCCTGGTATTATGTAGTCATGAGGAGACAGACCACCAGATATACCCTGGTATTATGTAGTCATGAGGAGACAGACCACCAGATATACCCTGGTATTATGTAGTCATGAGGAGACAGACCACCAGATATACCCTGGTATTATGTAGTCATGAGGAGACAGACCACCAGATATACCCTGGTATTATGTAGTCATGAGGAGACAGACCACCAGATATACCCTGGTATTATGTAGTCATGAGGAGACAGACCAGATATACCCTGGTATTATGGAGACAGACCAGATATACCCTGGTATTATGGAGGCAGACCAGATATACCCTGGTATTATGGAGACATGAGGAGACAGACCAGATATACCCTGGTATTATGTAGTCATGAGGAGACAGACCAGATATACCCTGGTATTATGTAGTCATGAGGAGACAGACCACCAGATATACCCTGGTATTATGTAGTCATGAGGAGACAGACCAGATATACCCTGGTATTATGTAGTCATGAGGAGACAGACCACCAGATATACCCTGGTATTATGTAGTCATGAGGAGACAGACCACCAGATATACCCTGGTATTATGTAGTCATGAGGAGACAGACCAGATATACCCTGGTATTATGTAGTCATGAGGAGACAGACCACCAGATATACCCTGGTATTATGTAGTCATGAGGAGACAGACCACCAGATATACCCTGGTATTATGTAGTCATGAGGAGACAGACCACCAGATATACCCTGGTATTATGTAGTCATGAGGAGACAGACCAGATATACCCTGGTATTATGTAGTCATGAGGAGACAGACCACCAGATATACCCTGGTATTATGTAGTCATGAGGAGACAGACCAGATATACCCTGGTATTATGTAGTCATGAGGAGACAGACCAGATATACCCTGGTATTATGTAGTCATGAGGAGACAGACCAGATATACCCTGGTATTATGGAGACAGACCAGATATACCCTGGTATTATGTAGTCATGATGAGACAGACCAGATATACCCTGGTATTATGTAGTCATGAGGAGACAGACCAGATATACCCTGGTATTATGTAGTCATGAGGAGACAGACCAGATATACCCTGGTATTATGTAGTCATGAGGAGACAGACCACCAGATATACCCTGGTATTATGTAGTCATGAGGAGACAGACCACCAGATATACCCTGGTATTATGTAGTCATGAGGAGACAGACCAGATATACCCTGGTATTATGTAGTCATGAGGAGACAGACCACCAGATATACCCTGGTATTATGTAGTCATGAGGAGACAGACCACCAGATATACCCTGGTATTATGTAGTCATGAGGAGACAGACCAGATATACCCTGGTATTATGTAGTCATGAGGAGACAGACCACCAGATATACCCTGGTATTATGTAGTCATGAGGAGACAGACCAGATATACCCTGGTATTATGTAGTCATGAGGAGACAGACCAGATATACCCTGGTATTATGTAGTCATGAGGAGACAGACCACCAGATATACCCTGGTATTATGTAGTCAGACCAGATATACCCTGGTATTATGTAGTCATGAGGAGACAGACCAGATATACCCTGGTATTATGTAGTCATGAGGAGACAGACCACCAGATATACCCTGGTATTATGTAGTCATGAGGAGACAGACCACCAGATATACCCTGGTATTATGTAGTCATGAGGAGACAGACCACCAGATATACCCTGGTATTATGTAGTCATGAGGAGACAGACCAGATATACCCTGGTATTATGTAGTCATGAGGAGACAGACCACCAGATATACCCTGGTATTATGTAGTCATGAGGAGACAGACCACCAGATATACCCTGGTATTATGTAGTCATGAGGAGACAGACCACCAGATATACCCTGGTATTATGTAGTCATGAGGAGACAGACCACCAGATATACCCTGGTATTATGTAGTCATGAGGAGACAGACCAGATATACCCTGGTATTATGTAGTCATGAGGAGACAGACCACCAGATATACCCTGGTATTATGTAGTCATGAGGAGACAGACCACCAGATATACCCTGGTATTATGTAGTCATGAGGAGACAGACCAGATATACCCTGGTATTATGTAGTCATGAGGAGACAGACCACCAGATATACCCTGGTATTATGTAGTCATGAGGAGACAGACCAGATATACCCTGGTATTATGTAGTCATGAGGAGACAGACCACCAGATATACCCTGGTATTATGTAGTCATGAGGAGACAGACCAGATATACCCTGGTATTATGTAGTCATGAGGAGACAGACCACCAGATATACCCTGGTATTATGTAGTCATGAGGAGACAGACCAGATATACCCTGGTATTATGTAGTCATGAGGAGACAGACCAGATATACCCTGGTATTATGTAGTCATGAGGAGACAGACCAGATATACCCTGGTATTATGTAGTCATGAGGAGACAGACCACCAGATATACCCTGGTATTATGTAGTCAGACCAGATATACCCTGGTATTATGTAGTCATGAGGAGACAGACCAGATATACCCTGGTATTATGTAGTCATGAGGAGACAGACCACCAGATATACCCTGGTATTATGTAGTCATGAGGAGACAGACCACCAGATATACCCTGGTATTATGTAGTCATGAGGAGACAGACCAGATATACCCTGGTATTATGTAGTCATGAGGAGACAGACCACCAGATATACCCTGGTATTATGTAGTCATGAGGAGACAGACCACCAGATATACCCTGGTATTATGTAGTCATGAGGAGACAGACCAGATATACCCTGGTATTATGTAGTCATGAGGAGACAGACCACCAGATATACCCTGGTATTATGTAGTCATGAGGAGACAGACCAGATATACCCTGGTATTATGTAGACAGACCAGATATACCCTGGTATTATGTAGACAGACCAGATATACCCTGGTATTATGTAGTCATGAGGAGACAGACCACCAGATATACCCTGGTATTATGTAGTCAGACCAGATATACCCTGGTATTATGTAGTCATGAGGAGACAGACCAGATATACCCTGGTATTATGTAGTCATGAGGAGACAGACCACCAGATATACCCTGGTATTATGTAGTCATGAGGAGACAGACCACCAGATATACCCTGGTATTATGTAGTCATGAGGAGACAGACCACCAGATATACCCTGGTATTATGTAGTCATGAGGAGACAGACCACCAGATATACCCTGGTATTATGTAGTCATGAGGAGACAGACCAGATATACCCTGGTATTATGTAGTCATGAGGAGACAGACCACCAGATATACCCTGGTATTATGTAGTCATGAGGAGACAGACCAGATATACCCTGGTATTATGTAGTCATGAGGAGACAGACCAGATATACCCTGGTATTATGTAGTCATGAGGAGACAGACCAGATATACCCTGGTATTATGGAGACAGACCAGATATACCCTGGTATTATGTAGTCATGATGAGACAGACCAGATATACCCTGGTATTATGTAGTCATGAGGAGACAGACCAGATATACCCTGGTATTATGTAGTCATGAGGAGACAGACCAGATATACCCTGGTATTATGTAGTCATGAGGAGACAGACCACCAGATATACCCTGGTATTATGTAGTCATGAGGAGACAGACCACCAGATATACCCTGGTATTATGTAGTCATGAGGAGACAGACCAGATATACCCTGGTATTATGTAGTCATGAGGAGACAGACCACCAGATATACCCTGGTATTATGTAGTCATGAGGAGACAGACCACCAGATATACCCTGGTATTATGTAGTCATGAGGAGACAGACCAGATATACCCTGGTATTATGTAGTCATGAGGAGACAGACCACCAGATATACCCTGGTATTATGTAGTCATGAGGAGACAGACCAGATATACCCTGGTATTATGTAGTCATGAGGAGACAGACCAGATATACCCTGGTATTATGTAGTCATGAGGAGACAGACCAGATATACCCTGGTATTATGTAGTCATGAGGAGACAGACCACCAGATATACCCTGGTATTATGTAGTCAGACCAGATATACCCTGGTATTATGTAGTCATGAGGAGACAGACCAGATATACCCTGGTATTATGTAGTCATGAGGAGACAGACCACCAGATATACCCTGGTATTATGTAGTCATGAGGAGACAGACCACCAGATATACCCTGGTATTATGTAGTCATGAGGAGACAGACCACCAGATATACCCTGGTATTATGTAGTCATGAGGAGACAGACCAGATATACCCTGGTATTATGTAGTCATGAGGAGACAGACCACCAGATATACCCTGGTATTATGTAGTCATGAGGAGACAGACCACCAGATATACCCTGGTATTATGTAGTCATGAGGAGACAGACCACCAGATATACCCTGGTATTATGTAGTCATGAGGAGACAGACCACCAGATATACCCTGGTATTATGTAGTCATGAGGAGACAGACCAGATATACCCTGGTATTATGTAGTCATGAGGAGACAGACCACCAGATATACCCTGGTATTATGTAGTCATGAGGAGACAGACCACCAGATATACCCTGGTATTATGTAGTCATGAGGAGACAGACCAGATATACCCTGGTATTATGTAGTCATGAGGAGACAGACCACCAGATATACCCTGGTATTATGTAGTCATGAGGAGACAGACCAGATATACCCTGGTATTATGTAGTCATGAGGAGACAGACCACCAGATATACCCTGGTATTATGTAGTCATGAGGAGACAGACCAGATATACCCTGGTATTATGTAGTCATGAGGAGACAGACCACCAGATATACCCTGGTATTATGTAGTCATGAGGAGACAGACCAGATATACCCTGGTATTATGTAGTCATGAGGAGACAGACCAGATATACCCTGGTATTATGTAGTCATGAGGAGACAGACCAGATATACCCTGGTATTATGTAGTCATGAGGAGACAGACCACCAGATATACCCTGGTATTATGTAGTCAGACCAGATATACCCTGGTATTATGTAGTCATGAGGAGACAGACCAGATATACCCTGGTATTATGTAGTCATGAGGAGACAGACCACCAGATATACCCTGGTATTATGTAGTCATGAGGAGACAGACCACCAGATATACCCTGGTATTATGTAGTCATGAGGAGACAGACCAGATATACCCTGGTATTATGTAGTCATGAGGAGACAGACCACCAGATATACCCTGGTATTATGTAGTCATGAGGAGACAGACCACCAGATATACCCTGGTATTATGTAGTCATGAGGAGACAGACCACCAGATATACCCTGGTATTATGTAGTCATGAGGAGACAGACCACCAGATATACCCTGGTATTATGTAGTCATGAGGAGACAGACCAGATATACCCTGGTATTATGTAGACAGACCAGATATACCCTGGTATTATGTAGACAGACCAGATATACCCTGGTATTATGTAGTCATGAGGAGACAGACCACCAGATATACCCTGGTATTATGTAGACAGACCAGATATACCCTGGTATTATGTAGTCATGAGGAGACAGACCAGATATACCCTGGTATTATGTAGTCATGAGGAGACAGACCACCAGATATACCCTGGTATTATGTAGTCATGAGGAGACAGACCAGATATACCCTGGTATTATGTAGTCATGAGGAGACAGACCACCAGATATACCCTGGTATTATGTAGTCATGAGGAGACAGACCACCAGATATACCCTGGTATTATGTAGTCATGAGGAGACAGACCACCAGATATACCCTGGTATTATGTAGTCATGAGGAGACAGACCACCAGATATACCCTGGTATTATGTAGTCATGAGGAGACAGACCACCAGATATACCCTGGTATTATGTAGTCATGAGGAGACAGACCAGATATACCCTGGTATTATGTAGTCATGAGGAGACAGACCACCAGATATACCCTGGTATTATGTAGTCATGAGGAGACAGACCAGATATACCCTGGTATTATGTAGTCATGAGGAGACAGACCAGATATACCCTGGTATTATGTAGTCATGAGGAGACAGACCACCAGATATACCCTGGTATTATGTAGTCAGACCAGATATACCCTGGTATTATGTAGTCATGAGGAGACAGACCAGATATACCCTGGTATTATGTAGTCATGAGGAGACAGACCACCAGATATACCCTGGTATTATGTAGTCATGAGGAGACAGACCACCAGATATACCCTGGTATTATGTAGTCATGAGGAGACAGACCACCAGATATACCCTGGTATTATGTAGTCATGAGGAGACAGACCAGATATACCCTGGTATTATGTAGTCATGAGGAGACAGACCACCAGATATACCCTGGTATTATGTAGTCATGAGGAGACAGACCACCAGATATACCCTGGTATTATGTAGTCATGAGGAGACAGACCACCAGATATACCCTGGTATTATGTAGTCATGAGGAGACAGACCACCAGATATACCCTGGTATTATGTAGTCATGAGGAGACAGACCAGATATACCCTGGTATTATGTAGTCATGAGGAGACAGACCACCAGATATACCCTGGTATTATGTAGTCATGAGGAGACAGACCACCAGATATACCCTGGTATTATGTAGTCATGAGGAGACAGACCAGATATACCCTGGTATTATGTAGTCATGAGGAGACAGACCACCAGATATACCCTGGTATTATGTAGTCATGAGGAGACAGACCAGATATACCCTGGTATTATGTAGTCATGAGGAGACAGACCACCAGATATACCCTGGTATTATGTAGTCATGAGGAGACAGACCAGATATACCCTGGTATTATGTAGTCATGAGGAGACAGACCACCAGATATACCCTGGTATTATGTAGTCATGAGGAGACAGACCAGATATACCCTGGTATTATGTAGTCATGAGGAGACAGACCAGATATACCCTGGTATTATGTAGTCATGAGGAGACAGACCAGATATACCCTGGTATTATGTAGTCATGAGGAGACAGACCACCAGATATACCCTGGTATTATGTAGTCAGACCAGATATACCCTGGTATTATGTAGTCATGAGGAGACAGACCAGATATACCCTGGTATTATGTAGTCATGAGGAGACAGACCACCAGATATACCCTGGTATTATGTAGTCATGAGGAGACAGACCACCAGATATACCCTGGTATTATGTAGTCATGAGGAGACAGACCAGATATACCCTGGTATTATGTAGTCATGAGGAGACAGACCACCAGATATACCCTGGTATTATGTAGTCATGAGGAGACAGACCACCAGATATACCCTGGTATTATGTAGTCATGAGGAGACAGACCAGATATACCCTGGTATTATGTAGTCATGAGGAGACAGACCACCAGATATACCCTGGTATTATGTAGTCATGAGGAGACAGACCAGATATACCCTGGTATTATGTAGTCATGAGGAGACAGACCAGATATACCCTGGTATTATGTAGTCATGAGGAGACAGACCAGATATACCCTGGTATTATGTAGTCATGAGGAGACAGACCACCAGATATACCCTGGTATTATGTAGTCAGACCAGATATACCCTGGTATTATGTAGTCATGAGGAGACAGACCAGATATACCCTGGTATTATGTAGTCATGAGGAGACAGACCACCAGATATACCCTGGTATTATGTAGTCATGAGGAGACAGACCACCAGATATACCCTGGTATTATGTAGTCATGAGGAGACAGACCAGATATACCCTGGTATTATGTAGTCATGAGGAGACAGACCACCAGATATACCCTGGTATTATGTAGTCATGAGGAGACAGACCACCAGATATACCCTGGTATTATGTAGTCATGAGGAGACAGACCAGATATACCCTGGTATTATGTAGTCATGAGGAGACAGACCACCAGATATACCCTGGTATTATGTAGTCATGAGGAGACAGACCACCAGATATACCCTGGTATTATGTAGTCATGAGGAGACAGACCAGATATACCCTGGTATTATGTAGTCATGAGGAGACAGACCAGATATACCCTGGTATTATGTAGTCATGAGGAGACAGACCAGATATACCCTGGTATTATGTAGTCATGAGGAGACAGACCACCAGATATACCCTGGTATTATGTAGTCAGACCAGATATACCCTGGTATTATGTAGTCATGAGGAGACAGACCAGATATACCCTGGTATTATGTAGTCATGAGGAGACAGACCACCAGATATACCCTGGTATTATGTAGTCATGAGGAGACAGACCACCAGATATACCCTGGTATTATGTAGTCATGAGGAGACAGACCAGATATACCCTGGTATTATGGAGACAGACCAGATATACCCTGGTATTATGGAGGCAGACCAGATATACCCTGGTATTATGGAGACATGAGGAGACAGACCAGATATACCCTGGTATTATGTAGCCATGAGGAGACAGACCAGATATACCCTGGTATTATGTAGTCATGAGGAGACAGACCACCAGATATACCCTGGTATTATGTAGTCATGAGGAGACAGACCAGATATACCCTGGTATTATGTAGTCATGAGGAGACAGACCACCAGATATACCCTGGTATTATGTAGTCATGAGGAGACAGACCACCAGATATACCCTGGTATTATGTAGTCATGAGGAGACAGACCAGATATACCCTGGTATTATGTAGTCATGAGGAGACAGACCACCAGATATACCCTGGTATTATGTAGTCATGAGGAGACAGACCACCAGATATACCCTGGTATTATGTAGTCATGAGGAGACAGACCACCAGATATACCCTGGTATTATGTAGTCATGAGGAGACAGACCAGATATACCCTGGTATTATGTAGTCATGAGGAGACAGACCACCAGATATACCCTGGTATTATGTAGTCATGAGGAGACAGACCAGATATACCCTGGTATTATGTAGTCATGAGGAGACAGACCAGATATACCCTGGTATTATGTAGTCATGAGGAGACAGACCAGATATACCCTGGTATTATGGAGACAGATCAGATATACCCTGGTATTATGTAGTCATGATGAGACAGACCAGATATACCCTGGTATTATGTAGTCATGAGGAGACAGACCAGATATACCCTGGTATTATGTAGTCATGAGGAGACAGACCACCAGATATACCCTGGTATTATGTAGTCATGAGGAGACAGACCACCAGATATACCCTGGTATTATGTAGTCATGAGGAGACAGACCAGATATACCCTGGTATTATGTAGTCATGAGGAGACAGACCACCAGATATACCCTGGTATTATGTAGTCATGAGGAGACAGACCACCAGATATACCCTGGTATTATGTAGTCATGAGGAGACAGACCAGATATACCCTGGTATTATGTAGTCATGAGGAGACAGACCACCAGATATACCCTGGTATTATGTAGTCATGAGGAGACAGACCACCAGATATACCCTGGTATTATGTAGTCATGAGGAGACAGACCACCAGATATACCCTGGTATTATGTAGTCATGAGGAGACAGACCACCAGATATACCCTGGTATTATGTAGTCATGAGGAGACAGACCACCAGATATACCCTGGTATTATGTAGTCATGAGGAGACAGACCAGATATACCCTGGTATTATGTAGTCATGAGGAGACAGACCACCAGATATACCCTGGTATTATGTAGTCATGAGGAGACAGACCACCAGATATACCCTGGTATTATGTAGTCATGAGGAGACAGACCACCAGATATACCCTGGTATTATGTAGTCATGAGGAGACAGACCAGATATACCCTGGTATTATGTAGTCATGAGGAGACAGACCACCAGATATACCCTGGTATTATGTAGTCATGAGGAGACAGACCAGATATACCCTGGTATTATGTAGTCATGAGGAGACAGACCAGATATACCCTGGTATTATGTAGTCATGAGGAGACAGACCAGATATACCCTGGTATTATGGAGACAGACCAGATATACCCTGGTATTATGTAGTCATGATGAGACAGACCAGATATACCCTGGTATTATGTAGTCATGAGGAGACAGACCAGATATACCCTGGTATTATGTAGTCATGAGGAGACAGACCACCAGATATACCCTGGTATTATGTAGTCATGAGGAGACAGACCACCAGATATACCCTGGTATTATGTAGTCATGAGGAGACAGACCAGATATACCCTGGTATTATGTAGTCATGAGGAGACAGACCACCAGATATACCCTGGTATTATGTAGTCATGAGGAGACAGACCACCAGATATACCCTGGTATTATGTAGTCATGAGGAGACAGACCAGATATACCCTGGTATTATGTAGTCATGAGGAGACAGACCACCAGATATACCCTGGTATTATGTAGTCATGAGGAGACAGACCACCAGATATACCCTGGTATTATGTAGTCATGAGGAGACAGACCACCAGATATACCCTGGTATTATGTAGTCATGAGGAGACAGACCAGATATACCCTGGTATTATGTAGTCATGAGGAGACAGACCACCAGATATACCCTGGTATTATGTAGTCATGAGGAGACAGACCAGATATACCCTGGTATTATGTAGTCATGAGGAGACAGACCAGATATACCCTGGTATTATGTAGTCATGAGGAGACAGACCAGATATACCCTGGTATTATGTAGTCATGAGGAGACAGACCACCAGATATACCCTGGTATTATGTAGTCAGACCAGATATACCCTGGTATTATGTAGTCATGAGGAGACAGACCAGATATACCCTGGTATTATGTAGTCATGAGGAGACAGACCACCAGATATACCCTGGTATTATGTAGTCATGAGGAGACAGACCACCAGATATACCCTGGTATTATGTAGTCATGAGGAGACAGACCACCAGATATACCCTGGTATTATGTAGTCATGAGGAGACAGACCAGATATACCCTGGTATTATGTAGTCATGAGGAGACAGACCACCAGATATACCCTGGTATTATGTAGTCATGAGGAGACAGACCACCAGATATACCCTGGTATTATGTAGTCATGAGGAGACAGACCACCAGATATACCCTGGTATTATGTAGTCATGAGGAGACAGACCACCAGATATACCCTGGTATTATGTAGTCATGAGGAGACAGACCACCAGATATACCCTGGTATTATGTAGTCATGAGGAGACAGACCAGATATACCCTGGTATTATGTAGTCATGAGGAGACAGACCACCAGATATACCCTGGTATTATGTAGTCATGAGGAGACAGACCAGATATACCCTGGTATTATGTAGTCATGAGGAGACAGACCACCAGATATACCCTGGTATTATGTAGTCATGAGGAGACAGACCAGATATACCCTGGTATTATGTAGTCATGAGGAGACAGACCACCAGATATACCCTGGTATTATGTAGTCATGAGGAGACAGACCAGATATACCCTGGTATTATGTAGTCATGAGGAGACAGACCAGATATACCCTGGTATTATGTAGTCATGAGGAGACAGACCAGATATACCCTGGTATTATGTAGTCATGAGGAGACAGACCACCAGATATACCCTGGTATTATGTAGTCAGACCAGATATACCCTGGTATTATGTAGTCATGAGGAGACAGACCAGATATACCCTGGTATTATGTAGTCATGAGGAGACAGACCACCAGATATACCCTGGTATTATGTAGTCATGAGGAGACAGACCACCAGATATACCCTGGTATTATGTAGTCATGAGGAGACAGACCAGATATACCCTGGTATTATGTAGTCATGAGGAGACAGACCACCAGATATACCCTGGTATTATGTAGTCATGAGGAGACAGACCACCAGATATACCCTGGTATTATGTAGTCATGAGGAGACAGACCACCAGATATACCCTGGTATTATGTAGTCATGAGGAGACAGACCACCAGATATACCCTGGTATTATGTAGTCATGAGGAGACAGACCAGATATACCCTGGTATTATGTAGTCATGAGGAGACAGACCACCAGATATACCCTGGTATTATGTAGTCATGAGGAGACAGACCACCAGATATACCCTGGTATTATGTAGTCATGAGGAGACAGACCAGATATACCCTGGTATTATGTAGTCATGAGGAGACAGACCACCAGATATACCCTGGTATTATGTAGTCATGAGGAGACAGACCACCAGATATACCCTGGTATTATGTAGTCATGAGGAGACAGACCAGATATACCCTGGTATTATGTAGTCATGAGGAGACAGACCAGATATACCCTGGTATTATGTAGTCATGAGGAGACAGACCAGATATACCCTGGTATTATGTAGTCATGAGGAGACAGACCACCAGATATACCCTGGTATTATGTAGTCAGACCAGATATACCCTGGTATTATGTAGTCATGAGGAGACAGACCAGATATACCCTGGTATTATGTAGTCATGAGGAGACAGACCACCAGATATACCCTGGTATTATGTAGTCATGAGGAGACAGACCACCAGATATACCCTGGTATTATGTAGTCATGAGGAGACAGACCAGATATACCCTGGTATTATGTAGTCATGAGGAGACAGACCACCAGATATACCCTGGTATTATGTAGTCATGAGGAGACAGACCACCAGATATACCCTGGTATTATGTAGTCATGAGGAGACAGACCACCAGATATACCCTGGTATTATGTAGTCATGAGGAGACAGACCAGATATACCCTGGTATTATGTAGTCATGAGGAGACAGACCACCAGATATACCCTGGTATTATGTAGTCATGAGGAGACAGACCAGATATACCCTGGTATTATGTAGACAGACCAGATATACCCTGGTATTATGTAGTCATGAGGAGACAGACCAGATATACCCTGGTATTATGTAGTCATGAGGAGACAGACCACCAGATATACCCTGGTATTATGTAGTCATGAGGAGACAGACCAGATATACCCTGGTATTATGTAGACAGACCAGATATACCCTGGTATTATGTAGTCATGAGGAGACAGACCACCAGATATACCCTGGTATTATGTAGTCAGACCAGATATACCCTGGTATTATGTAGTCATGAGGAGACAGACCAGATATACCCTGGTATTATGTAGTCATGAGGAGACAGACCACCAGATATACCCTGGTATTATGTAGTCATGAGGAGACAGACCACCAGATATACCCTGGTATTATGTAGTCATGAGGAGACAGACCAGATATACCCTGGTATTATGTAGTCATGAGGAGACAGACCACCAGATATACCCTGGTATTATGTAGTCATGAGGAGACAGACCACCAGATATACCCTGGTATTATGTAGTCATGAGGAGACAGACCACCAGATATACCCTGGTATTATGTAGTCATGAGGAGACAGACCACCAGATATACCCTGGTATTATGTAGTCATGAGGAGACAGACCACCAGATATACCCTGGTATTATGTAGTCATGAGGAGACAGACCACCAGATATACCCTGGTATTATGTAGTCATGAGGAGACAGACCACCAGATATACCCTGGTATTATGTAGTCATGAGGAGACAGACCACCAGATATACCCTGGTATTATGTAGACATGAGGAGACAGACCACCAGATATACCCTGGTATTATGTAGACAGACCAGATATACCCTGGTATTATGTAGACAGACCAGATATACCCTGGTATTATGTAGTCATGAGGAGACAGACCACCAGATATACCCTGGTATTATGTAGTCAGACCAGATATACCCTGGTATTATGTAGTCATGAGGAGACAGACCAGATATACCCTGGTATTATGTAGTCATGAGGAGACAGACCACCAGATATACCCTGGTATTATGTAGTCATGAGGAGACAGACCACCAGATATACCCTGGTATTATGTAGTCATGAGGAGACAGACCACCAGATATACCCTGGTATTATGTAGTCATGAGGAGACAGACCACCAGATATACCCTGGTATTATGTAGTCATGAGGAGACAGACCACCAGATATACCCTGGTATTATGTAGTCATGAGGAGACAGACCAGATATACCCTGGTATTATGTAGTCATGAGGAGACAGACCACCAGATATACCCTGGTATTATGTAGTCATGAGGAGACAGACCACCAGATATACCCTGGTATTATGTAGTCATGAGGAGACAGACCACCAGATATACCCTGGTATTATGTAGTCATGAGGAGACAGACCAGATATACCCTGGTATTATGTAGTCATGAGGAGACAGACCACCAGATATACCCTGGTATTATGTAGTCATGAGGAGACAGACCAGATATACCCTGGTATTATGTAGTCATGAGGAGACAGACCAGATATACCCTGGTATTATGTAGTCATGAGGAGACAGACCAGATATACCCTGGTATTATGTAGTCATGAGGAGACAGACCACCAGATATACCCTGGTATTATGTAGTCAGACCAGATATACCCTGGTATTATGTAGTCATGAGGAGACAGACCAGATATACCCTGGTATTATGTAGTCATGAGGAGACAGACCACCAGATATACCCTGGTATTATGTAGTCATGAGGAGACAGACCACCAGATATACCCTGGTATTATGTAGTCATGAGGAGACAGACCACCAGATATACCCTGGTATTATGTAGTCATGAGGAGACAGACCAGATATACCCTGGTATTATGTAGTCATGAGGAGACAGACCACCAGATATACCCTGGTATTATGTAGTCATGAGGAGACAGACCACCAGATATACCCTGGTATTATGTAGTCATGAGGAGACAGACCACCAGATATACCCTGGTATTATGTAGTCATGAGGAGACAGACCACCAGATATACCCTGGTATTATGTAGTCATGAGGAGACAGACCACCAGATATACCCTGGTATTATGTAGTCATGAGGAGACAGACCAGATATACCCTGGTATTATGTAGTCATGAGGAGACAGACCACCAGATATACCCTGGTATTATGTAGTCATGAGGAGACAGACCAGATATACCCTGGTATTATGTAGTCATGAGGAGACAGACCACCAGATATACCCTGGTATTATGTAGTCATGAGGAGACAGACCAGATATACCCTGGTATTATGTAGTCATGAGGAGACAGACCACCAGATATACCCTGGTATTATGTAGTCATGAGGAGACAGACCAGATATACCCTGGTATTATGTAGTCATGAGGAGACAGACCAGATATACCCTGGTATTATGTAGTCATGAGGAGACAGACCAGATATACCCTGGTATTATGTAGTCATGAGGAGACAGACCACCAGATATACCCTGGTATTATGTAGTCAGACCAGATATACCCTGGTATTATGTAGTCATGAGGAGACAGACCAGATATACCCTGGTATTATGTAGTCATGAGGAGACAGACCACCAGATATACCCTGGTATTATGTAGTCATGAGGAGACAGACCACCAGATATACCCTGGTATTATGTAGTCATGAGGAGACAGACCAGATATACCCTGGTATTATGTAGTCATGAGGAGACAGACCACCAGATATACCCTGGTATTATGTAGTCATGAGGAGACAGACCACCAGATATACCCTGGTATTATGTAGTCATGAGGAGACAGACCACCAGATATACCCTGGTATTATGTAGTCATGAGGAGACAGACCACCAGATATACCCTGGTATTATGTAGTCATGAGGAGACAGACCAGATATACCCTGGTATTATGTAGTCATGAGGAGACAGACCACCAGATATACCCTGGTATTATGTAGTCATGAGGAGACAGACCACCAGATATACCCTGGTATTATGTAGTCATGAGGAGACAGACCAGATATACCCTGGTATTATGTAGTCATGAGGAGACAGACCACCAGATATACCCTGGTATTATGTAGTCATGAGGAGACAGACCACCAGATATACCCTGGTATTATGTAGTCATGAGGAGACAGACCAGATATACCCTGGTATTATGTAGTCATGAGGAGACAGACCAGATATACCCTGGTATTATGTAGTCATGAGGAGACAGACCAGATATACCCTGGTATTATGTAGTCATGAGGAGACAGACCACCAGATATACCCTGGTATTATGTAGTCAGACCAGATATACCCTGGTATTATGTAGTCATGAGGAGACAGACCAGATATACCCTGGTATTATGTAGTCATGAGGAGACAGACCACCAGATATACCCTGGTATTATGTAGTCATGAGGAGACAGACCACCAGATATACCCTGGTATTATGTAGTCATGAGGAGACAGACCAGATATACCCTGGTATTATGTAGTCATGAGGAGACAGACCACCAGATATACCCTGGTATTATGTAGTCATGAGGAGACAGACCACCAGATATACCCTGGTATTATGTAGTCATGAGGAGACAGACCACCAGATATACCCTGGTATTATGTAGTCATGAGGAGACAGACCAGATATACCCTGGTATTATGTAGTCATGAGGAGACAGACCACCAGATATACCCTGGTATTATGTAGTCATGAGGAGACAGACCAGATATACCCTGGTATTATGTAGACAGACCAGATATACCCTGGTATTATGTAGTCATGAGGAGACAGACCAGATATACCCTGGTATTATGTAGTCATGAGGAGACAGACCACCAGATATACCCTGGTATTATGTAGTCATGAGGAGACAGACCAGATATACCCTGGTATTATGTAGACAGACCAGATATACCCTGGTATTATGTAGTCATGAGGAGACAGACCACCAGATATACCCTGGTATTATGTAGTCAGACCAGATATACCCTGGTATTATGTAGTCATGAGGAGACAGACCAGATATACCCTGGTATTATGTAGTCATGAGGAGACAGACCACCAGATATACCCTGGTATTATGTAGTCATGAGGAGACAGACCACCAGATATACCCTGGTATTATGTAGTCATGAGGAGACAGACCAGATATACCCTGGTATTATGTAGTCATGAGGAGACAGACCACCAGATATACCCTGGTATTATGTAGTCATGAGGAGACAGACCACCAGATATACCCTGGTATTATGTAGTCATGAGGAGACAGACCACCAGATATACCCTGGTATTATGTAGTCATGAGGAGACAGACCACCAGATATACCCTGGTATTATGTAGTCATGAGGAGACAGACCACCAGATATACCCTGGTATTATGTAGTCATGAGGAGACAGACCACCAGATATACCCTGGTATTATGTAGTCATGAGGAGACAGACCACCAGATATACCCTGGTATTATGTAGTCATGAGGAGACAGACCACCAGATATACCCTGGTATTATGTAGTCATGAGGAGACAGACCACCAGATATACCCTGGTATTATGTAGACAGACCAGATATACCCTGGTATTATGTAGACAGACCAGATATACCCTGGTATTATGTAGTCATGAGGAGACAGACCACCAGATATACCCTGGTATTATGTAGTCAGACCAGATATACCCTGGTATTATGTAGTCATGAGGAGACAGACCAGATATACCCTGGTATTATGTAGTCATGAGGAGACAGACCACCAGATATACCCTGGTATTATGTAGTCATGAGGAGACAGACCACCAGATATACCCTGGTATTATGTAGTCATGAGGAGACAGACCACCAGATATACCCTGGTATTATGTAGTCATGAGGAGACAGACCACCAGATATACCCTGGTATTATGTAGTCATGAGGAGACAGACCACCAGATATACCCTGGTATTATGTAGTCATGAGGAGACAGACCAGATATACCCTGGTATTATGGAGACAGACCAGATATACCCTGGTATTATGGAGACAGACCAGATATACCCTGGTATTATGTAGTCATGAGGAGACAGACCAGATATACCCTGGTATTATGTAGTCATGAGGAGACAGACCAGATATACCCTGGTATTATGTAGTCATGAGGAGACAGACCACCAGATATACCCTGGTATTATGTAGTCATGAGGAGACAGACCAGATATACCCTGGTATTATGTAGTCATGAGGAGACAGACCACCAGATATACCCTGGTATTATGTAGTCATGAGGAGACAGACCACCAGATATACCCTGGTATTATGTAGTCATGAGGAGACAGACCAGATATACCCTGGTATTATGTAGTCATGAGGAGACAGACCACCAGATATACCCTGGTATTATGTAGTCATGAGGAGACAGACCACCAGATATACCCTGGTATTATGTAGTCATGAGGAGACAGACCACCAGATATACCCTGGTATTATGTAGTCATGAGGAGACAGACCAGATATACCCTGGTATTATGTAGTCATGAGGAGACAGACCACCAGATATACCCTGGTATTATGTAGTCATGAGGAGACAGACCAGATATACCCTGGTATTATGTAGTCATGAGGAGACAGACCACCAGATATACCCTGGTATTATGTAGTCAGACCAGATATACCCTGGTATTATGTAGTCATGAGGAGACAGACCAGATATACCCTGGTATTATGTAGTCATGAGGAGACAGACCACCAGATATACCCTGGTATTATGTAGTCATGAGGAGACAGACCACCAGATATACCCTGGTATTATGTAGTCATGAGGAGACAGACCACCAGATATACCCTGGTATTATGTAGTCATGAGGAGACAGACCAGATATACCCTGGTATTATGTAGTCATGAGGAGACAGACCACCAGATATACCCTGGTATTATGTAGTCATGAGGAGACAGACCACCAGATATACCCTGGTATTATGTAGTCATGAGGAGACAGACCAGATATACCCTGGTATTATGTAGTCATGAGGAGACAGACCACCAGATATACCCTGGTATTATGTAGTCATGAGGAGACAGACCACCAGATATACCCTGGTATTATGTAGTCATGAGGAGACAGACCAGATATACCCTGGTATTATGTAGTCATGAGGAGACAGACCACCAGATATACCCTGGTATTATGTAGTCATGAGGAGACAGACCACCAGATATACCCTGGTATTATGTAGTCATGAGGAGACAGACCACCAGATATACCCTGGTATTATGTAGTCATGAGGAGACAGACCAGATATACCCTGGTATTATGTAGTCATGAGGAGACAGACCACCAGATATACCCTGGTATTATGTAGTCATGAGGAGACAGACCAGATATACCCTGGTATTATGTAGTCATGAGGAGACAGACCAGATATACCCTGGTATTATGTAGTCATGAGGAGACAGACCAGATATACCCTGGTATTATGTAGTCATGAGGAGACAGACCACCAGATATACCCTGGTATTATGTAGTCAGACCAGATATACCCTGGTATTATGTAGTCATGAGGAGACAGACCAGATATACCCTGGTATTATGTAGTCATGAGGAGACAGACCACCAGATATACCCTGGTATTATGTAGTCATGAGGAGACAGACCACCAGATATACCCTGGTATTATGTAGTCATGAGGAGACAGACCAGATATACCCTGGTATTATGTAGTCATGAGGAGACAGACCACCAGATATACCCTGGTATTATGTAGTCATGAGGAGACAGACCACCAGATATACCCTGGTATTATGTAGTCATGAGGAGACAGACCACCAGATATACCCTGGTATTATGTAGTCATGAGGAGACAGACCAGATATACCCTGGTATTATGTAGTCATGAGGAGACAGACCACCAGATATACCCTGGTATTATGTAGTCATGAGGAGACAGACCACCAGATATACCCTGGTATTATGTAGTCATGAGGAGACAGACCAGATATACCCTGGTATTATGTAGTCATGAGGAGACAGACCAGATATACCCTGGTATTATGTAGTCATGAGGAGACAGACCAGATATACCCTGGTATTATGTAGTCATGAGGAGACAGACCACCAGATATACCCTGGTATTATGTAGTCAGACCAGATATACCCTGGTATTATGTAGTCATGAGGAGACAGACCAGATATACCCTGGTATTATGTAGTCATGAGGAGACAGACCAGATATACCCTGGTATTATGTAGTCATGAGGAGACAGACCAGATATACCCTGGTATTATGTAGTCATGAGGAGACAGACCACCAGATATACCCTGGTATTATGTAGTCATGAGGAGACAGACCAGATATACCCTGGTATTATGTAGACAGACCAGATATACCCTGGTATTATGTAGTCATGAGGAGACAGACCACCAGATATACCCTGGTATTATGTAGTCAGACCAGATATACCCTGGTATTATGTAGTCATGAGGAGACAGACCACCAGATATACCCTGGTATTATGTAGTCATGAGGAGACAGACCACCAGATATACCCTGGTATTATGTAGTCATGAGGAGACAGACCACCAGATATACCCTGGTATTATGTAGTCATGAGGAGACAGACCAGATATACCCTGGTATTATGTAGTCATGAGGAGACAGACCACCAGATATACCCTGGTATTATGTAGTCATGAGGAGACAGACCACCAGATATACCCTGGTATTATGTAGTCATGAGGAGACAGACCAGATATACCCTGGTATTATGTAGTCATGAGGAGACAGACCACCAGATATACCCTGGTATTATGTAGTCAGACCAGATATACCCTGGTATTATGTAGTCATGAGGAGACAGACCAGATATACCCTGGTATTATGTAGTCATGAGGAGACAGACCAGATATACCCTGGTATTATGTAGTCATGAGGAGACAGACCACCAGATATACCCTGGTATTATGTAGTCATGAGGAGACAGACCACCAGATATACCCTGGTATTATGTAGTCATGAGGAGACAGACCACCAGATATACCCTGGTATTATGTAGTCATGAGGAGACAGACCACCAGATATACCCTGGTATTATGTAGTCATGAGGAGACAGACCAGATATACCCTGGTATTATGTAGTCATGAGGAGACAGACCACCAGATATACCCTGGTATTATGTAGTCATGAGGAGACAGACCAGATATACCCTGGTATTATGTAGTCATGAGGAGACAGACCACCAGATATACCCTGGTATTATGTAGTCATGAGGAGACAGACCACCAGATATACCCTGGTATTATGTAGTCATGAGGAGACAGACCACCAGATATACCCTGGTATTATGTAGTCATGAGGAGACAGACCACCAGATATACCCTGGTATTATGTAGTCATGAGGAGACAGACCACCAGATATACCCTGGTATTATGTAGTCATGAGGAGACAGACCACCAGATATACCCTGGTATTATGTAGTCATGAGGAGACAGACCACCAGATATACCCTGGTATTATGTAGTCATGAGGAGACAGACCACCAGATATACCCTGGTATTATGTAGTCATGAGGAGACAGACCACCAGATATACCCTGGTATTATGTAGACAGACCAGATATACCCTGGTATTATGTAGACAGACCAGATATACCCTGGTATTATGTAGTCATGAGGAGACAGACCACCAGATATACCCTGGTATTATGTAGTCAGACCAGATATACCCTGGTATTATGTAGTCATGAGGAGACAGACCAGATATACCCTGGTATTATGTAGTCATGAGGAGACAGACCACCAGATATACCCTGGTATTATGTAGTCATGAGGAGACAGACCACCAGATATACCCTGGTATTATGTAGTCATGAGGAGACAGACCACCAGATATACCCTGGTATTATGTAGTCATGAGGAGACAGACCACCAGATATACCCTGGTATTATGTAGTCATGAGGAGACAGACCACCAGATATACCCTGGTATTATGTAGTCATGAGGAGACAGACCAGATATACCCTGGTATTATGGAGACAGACCAGATATACCCTGGTATTATGGAGGCAGACCAGATATACCCTGGTATTATGGAGACATGAGGAGACAGACCAGATATACCCTGGTATTATGTAGTCATGAGGAGACAGACCAGATATACCCTGGTATTATGTAGTCATGAGGAGACAGACCACCAGATATACCCTGGTATTATGTAGTCATGAGGAGACAGACCACCAGATATACCCTGGTATTATGTAGTCATGAGGAGACAGACCAGATATACCCTGGTATTATGTAGTCATGAGGAGACAGACCACCAGATATACCCTGGTATTATGTAGTCATGAGGAGACAGACCACCAGATATACCCTGGTATTATGTAGTCATGAGGAGACAGACCACCAGATATACCCTGGTATTATGTAGTCATGAGGAGACAGACCAGATATACCCTGGTATTATGTAGTCATGAGGAGACAGACCACCAGATATACCCTGGTATTATGTAGTCAGACCAGATATACCCTGGTATTATGTAGTCATGAGGAGACAGACCAGATATACCCTGGTATTATGTAGTCATGAGGAGACAGACCACCAGATATACCCTGGTATTATGTAGTCATGAGGAGACAGACCACCAGATATACCCTGGTATTATGTAGTCATGAGGAGACAGACCAGATATACCCTGGTATTATGTAGTCATGAGGAGACAGACCACCAGATATACCCTGGTATTATGTAGTCATGAGGAGACAGACCACCAGATATACCCTGGTATTATGTAGTCATGAGGAGACAGACCACCAGATATACCCTGGTATTATGTAGTCATGAGGAGACAGACCAGATATACCCTGGTATTATGTAGTCATGAGGAGACAGACCACCAGATATACCCTGGTATTATGTAGTCATGAGGAGACAGACCACCAGATATACCCTGGTATTATGTAGTCATGAGGAGACAGACCAGATATACCCTGGTATTATGTAGTCATGAGGAGACAGACCAGATATACCCTGGTATTATGTAGTCATGAGGAGACAGACCAGATATACCCTGGTATTATGTAGTCATGAGGAGACAGACCACCAGATATACCCTGGTATTATGTAGTCAGACCAGATATACCCTGGTATTATGTAGTCATGAGGAGACAGACCAGATATACCCTGGTATTATGTAGTCATGAGGAGACAGACCAGATATACCCTGGTATTATGTAGTCATGAGGAGACAGACCAGATATACCCTGGTATTATGTAGTCATGAGGAGACAGACCACCAGATATACCCTGGTATTATGTAGTCATGAGGAGACAGACCAGATATACCCTGGTATTATGTAGACAGACCAGATATACCCTGGTATTATGTAGTCATGAGGAGACAGACCACCAGATATACCCTGGTATTATGTAGTCAGACCAGATATACCCTGGTATTATGTAGTCATGAGGAGACAGACCACCAGATATACCCTGGTATTATGTAGTCATGAG
>NC_034197.2:43420401-43437901 GCF_002021735.2 Oncorhynchus kisutch | reverse complement strand
GATTCTACTGTGATGTGGAGCCGGATGGGAGCTCTTTGAGTCAGTGGTCTGCCTACAGCCTCGTTCTCAGTCACGCGCTTTCACTTGAGAGGTAGCTGTCGTTCCATTGCTTCTCTACAGACATAGGAATTCTACGGTTGGAACATTATTGAACTTTAATGATAACAACATCCTAAAGATTGATTCTATACTTAGTTTGACAAGTTTCTTCGACCTGTAATATAACTTTTTAAACGTTTCATCCGAATGGACCAGATCGTGCATTTGGATTTGTTTACCAAACGCCCTAACGAAAGAAGCTATTGGACATAAATGGGCATAAATGATGGAAATTATCGAACAAAACAAGCATTTATTGTGGAACTGCGATTCCTGGGAGTGCATTCTGATGAAGATCATCTAAGGTAAGTCAATATTTATAATACTGTTTATGAATAATGTTGACTACCCAACATGGTGGATATTTCTCTGGCTGTTTTGGCCTATGAGAGCCGTTCTCAGATTATGCTTTATCCTTAAAGTTTTTTTGAAATCTGACACAGCGGTTGCATTAAGGAGAAGTGTGTCTATATTTCCATGTCTAAAAATTGTATTTTCATCTACATTTATAATGAGTATTTCTGTGAAGTCATGTGGCTCTCTGCAATATCACTGCATGTTTTAGAACTACTGAACATAACACGCCAATGTAAAATACGATTTTTGGATATAAATATGAACTTTACCGAACAAAACATACATGTTTTGTGTAAGATGAAGTCCTATGAGTGTCATCTGATGAAGATCATCAAAGGTTAGTGATTCATTTTATCTCTATTTGTGCTTTTTGTGACTCCTCTCTTTGGCTGGAAAAATGGCTGGGTTTTTCTGTGGCTTGGTGGTGATCTAACATAATTATTTGTGGAGCTTTCGCTGTCAAGCATTTTTTAAATCAGAAACGAACGAGAATTTTATCTTTAAAATGGTGCCTAATACTTGTATGTTTGAGAAATTTGATTTATGAGATTTTTGGTTTATTTGTATTTGGCGCCCTGCAATTTCTTTGGCTGTTGGCGAGGGGTTCCGCTAGCGGCAGTCCTAGACAGGTTTTAATGAGAACTCTTTTGTCACTTCACTTCATCTATTTTGTGGTCTGAGTCCTCTTTGCTACATTTAGAAAGGAACCAATATCTTTTTTCGGCATATTTACAAAGTGACCAGCCATTTTTTATTTTATCTTACCTTTATTTAACGAGGCAAGTCAGTTAAGAACAAATTCTTATTTTCAATGACGGCCTAGGAACAGTGGGTTAACTGCCTGTTCAGGGGCAGAACGACAGATTTGTACCTTGTCAGCTTGCAACCTTTCGGTTACTAGCCCAAAGCTCTAACCACTAGGCTACCCTGCCGCCCCATTCCATCAGAACGTGTTATTTGGACAGCTAGATATACCTACTCACATTTTGGAAGCTAATAGATTGCGTTTAGTTAAAATATTAAACATAATACTTTTAATCAGAAGATAGTATTAACATGTAAATATTAGTAACAGAATAAATAACAGAAGAATAACTGCAGATTATATAATAATGTAATTGAAAAATGTACACCCAATGTAGGCTACTGCCTCTTTAAGAGCTAGAATATATTTTTTTACCTATGCTGTAATCCACAGCAAATATTATAACAGTAGTCTAGTGTGAGGGGTTATAACAGTAGTCTAGTGTGAGGGGTTATAACAGTAGTCTAGTGTGAGGGGTTATAACAGTAGTCTAGTGTGAGGGGTTATAACAGTAGTCTAGTGTGAGGGGTTATAACAGTAGTCTAGTGTGAGGGGTTATGTCAGTAGTCTAGTGTGAGGGGTTATAACAGTAGTCTAGTGTGAGGGGTTATGTCAGTAGTCTAGTGTGAGGGGTTATAACAGTAGTCTAGTGTGAGGGGTTATAACAGTAGTCTAGTGTGAGGGGTTATAACAGTAGTCTAGTGTGAGGGGTTATAACAGTAGTCTAGTGTGAGGGGTTATAACAGTAGTCTAGTGGGAGGGGTTATAACAGTAGTCTAGTGTGAGGGGTTATAACAGTAGTCTAGTGTGAGGGGTTATAACAGTAGTCTAGTGGGAGGGGTTATGTCAGTAGTCTAGTGGGAGGGGTTATGTCAGTAGTCTAGTGTGAGGGGTTATGTCAGTAGTCTAGTGTGAGGGGTTATGTCAGTAGTCTAGTGGGAGGGGTTATGTCAGTAGTCTAGTGTGAGGGGTTATAACAGTAGTCTAGTGTGAGGGGTTATGTCAGTAGTCTAGTGTGAGGGGTTATATCAGTAGTCTAGTGTGAGGGGTTACATCAGTAGTCTAGTGTGAGGGGTTATAACAGTAGTCTAGTGTGAGGAGTTATAACAGTAGTGTAGTGTGAGGGGTTATAACAGTAGTCTAGTGTGAGGGGTTATAACAGTAGTGTATTGTGAGGGGTTATAACAGTAGTCTAGTGTGAGGGGTTATAACAGTAGTCTAGTGTGAGGGGTTACATCAGTAGTCTAGTGTGAGGGGTTAGATCAGTAGTCTAGTGTGAGGGGTTATAACAGTAGTCTAGTGTGAGGGATATGTCAGTAGTCTAGTGTGAGGGGTTATGTCAGTAGTCTAGTGTGAGGGGTTATAACAGTAGTCTAGTGTGAGGGATATGTCAGTAGTCTAGTGTGAGGGGTTACATCAGTAGTCTAGTGTGAGGGGTTATGTCAGTAGTCTAGTGTGAGGGGTTACAACAGTAGTCTAGTGTGAGGGGTTACATCAGTAGTCTAGTGTGAGGGATTAAAACAGTAGTCTAGTGTGAGGGGTTATAACAGTAGTCTAGTGTGAGGGATATGTCAGTAGTCTAGTGTGAGGGGTTATAACAGTAGTCTAGTGTGAGGGGTTATAACAGTAGTCTAGTGTGAGGGATATGTCAGTAGTCTAGTGTGAGGGGTCATAACAGTAGTCTAGTGTGAGGGGATATGTCAGTAGTCTAGTGTGAGGGGTTATGACAGTAGTCTAGTGTGAGGGGTTATAACATTAGTCTAGTGTGAGGGATATGTCAGTAGTCTAGTGTGAGGGGTCATAACAGTAGTCTAGTGTGAGGGGATATGACAGTAGTCTAGTGTGAGGGGTTATGACAGTAGTCTAGTGTGAGGGGTTATAACAGTAGTCTAGTGTGAGAGGTTATGTCAGTAGTCTAGTGTGAGGGGTTATGTCAGTAGTCTAGTGTGAGAGGTTATAACAGTAGTCTAGTGTGAGGGGTTATAACAGTAGTCTAGTGCGAGGGGTTATAACAGTAGTCTAGTGTGAGGGGATATATCAGTAGTCTAGTGTGAGGGGTTATAACAGTAGTCTAGTGTGAGAGGTTATAACAGTAGTCTAGTGTGAGAGGTTATAACAGTAGTCTAGTGTGAGAGGTTATGTCAGTAGTCTAGTGTGAGAGGTTATAACAGTAGTCTAGTGTGAGGGGTTATAACAGTAGTCTAGTGCGAGGGGTTATAACAGTAGTCTAGTGTGAGGGGATATATCAGTAGTCTAGTGTGAGGGGTTATAACAGTAGTCTAGTGTGAGGGGTTATGTCAGTAGTCTAGTGTGAGGGGTTATGTCAGTAGTCTAGTGTGAGGGGTTATGTCAGTAGTCTAGTGTGAGAGGTTATGTCAGTAGTCTAGTGTGTGGGGTTATAACAGTAGTCTAGTGTGAGAGGTTATGTCAGTAGTCTAGTGTGAGAGGTTATGTCAGTAGTCTAGTGTGTGGGGTTATAACAGTAGTCTAGTGTGAGGGGTTATGTCAGTAGTCTAGTGTGAGGGGTTATGTCAGTAGTCTAGTGTGAGGGGTTGTGTCAGTAGTCTAGTGTGAGGGGTTATGTCAGTAGTCTAGTGTGAGGGGTTGTGTCAGTAGTCTAGTGTGAGGGGTTATAACAGTAGTGTAGTGTGAGGGGTTATATCAGTAGTCTAGTGTGAGGGGTTATAACAGTAGTCTAGTGTGAGGGGTTATAACAGTAGTCTAGTGTGAGGGGTTGTGTCAGTAGTCTAGTGTTGGAGGTTATGTCAGTAGTCTAGTGGGAGGGGTTATATCAGTAGTCTAGTGTGTGATCCTGGAATAATGACAAGTGAACCTGGGGAGCTTTATGTTCACGTTGCCCTAAAAAAGGGAACCAGATGGCGGAATTCAATCAAACCAAACTCAAACCACCTCTCAATCCCAGTGCAAGGCACTTGTTTGTTTTTAACCCTATCCCAAACCTTAACCATTCATAACCCTATCCTAAACCTTAACCATTCATAACCATATCCTAAACCTTAACCCTTACCTTAACCATTCATAACCATATACCAAACCTTAACCCTTACCTTAACCATTCATAACCCTATCCCAAACCTTAATCCTTACCTTAACCATTCATAACCATATACCAAACCTTAACCCTTACCTTAACCATTCATAACCATATACCAAACCTTAACCCTTACCTTAACCAATCATAACCCTATCCCAAACCTTAACCCTTACCTTAACCATTCATAACCCTATCCCAAACCTTAAACCTTACCTCAACCATTCATAACCCTATCCTAAACCTTAACCCTTACCTTAAGCATTACGAATGTATGCTTAAACCTTTGAAATTGGACATTTACAGAAAAGCGTTGGAGACTGTGAGAGCGTGTTGGGTTCACTACAGGTACACTACAGGTACACTACAGGTACATCAAATGCATTAGTTCAATCACCTTCATTTGGAATTCAAGATTGCTATTGGAGAATATCTACAAAATGTGGGCCTGTGGGTTCCATAAAAATAGTCAACCACTGAACCCATAACATGTGGGTTCCATCAGTATATTCAACCACTGAACCCATAACATGTGGGTTCCATCAGTATATTCAACCACTGAACCCATAACATGGGGGTTCCATCAGTATATTCAACCACTGAACCCATAACATGGGGGTTCCATCAGTATATTCAACCACTGAACCCATAACATGGGGGTTCCATCAATATAGTCAACCACTGAACCCATAACATGGGGGTTCCATCAGTATATTCAACCACTGAACCCATAACATGGGGGTTCCATCAGTATATTCAACCACTGAACCCATAACATGGGGGTTCCATCAGTATAGTCAACCACTGAACCCATAACATGGGGGTTCCATCAGTATATTCAACCACTGAACCCATAACATGGGGGTTCCATCAGTATAGTCAACCACTGAACCCATAACATGGGGGTTCCATCAGTATATTCAACCACTGAACCCATAACATGTGGGTTCCATCAGTATATTCAACCACTGAACCCATAACATGTGGGTTCCATCAGTATATTCAACCACTGAACCCATAACATGGGGGTTCCATAAGAATAGTCAACCACTGAACCCATAACATGTGGGTTCCATCAGTATATTCAACCACTGAACCCATAACATGGGGGTTCCATCAGTATAGTCAACCACTGAACCCATAACATGTGGGTTCCATCAGTATATTCAACCACTGAACCCATAACATGGGGGTTCCATCAGTATATTCAACCACTGAACCCATAACATGTGGGTTCCATCAATATAGTCAACCACTGAACCCATAACATGGGGGTTCCATCAGTATATTCAACCACTGAACCCATAACATGGGGGTTCCATCAGTATATTCAACCACTGAACCCATAACATGGGGGTTCCATCAGTATAGTCAACCACTGAACCCATAACATGGGGGTTCCATCAGTATATTCAACCACTGAACCCATAACATGTGGGTTCCATCAGTATATTCAACCACTGAACCCATAACATGTGGGTTCCATCAGTATATTCAACCACTGAACCCATAACATGGGGGTTCCATAAGAATAGTCAACCACTGAACCCATAACATGTGGGTTCCATCAGTATATTCAACCACTGAACCCATAACATGGGGGTTCCATCAGTATATTCAACCACTGAACCCATAACATGTGGGTTCCATCAGTATATTCAACCACTGAACCCATAACATGTGGGTTCCATCAGTATATTCAACCACTGAACCCATAACATGTGGGTTCCATCAGTATATTCAACCACTGAACCCATAACATGGGGGTTCCATAAGAATAGTCAACCACTGAACCCATAACATGTGGGTTCCATCAGTATATTCAACCACTGAACCCATAACATGGGGGTTCCATCAGTATATTCAACCACTGAACCCATAACATGTGGGTTCCATCAGTATATTCAACCACTGAACCCATAACATGTGGGTTCCATCAGTATATTCAACCACTGAACCCATAACATGTGGGTTCCATCAGTATATTCAACCACTGAACCCATAACATGGGGGTTCCATAAGAATAGTCAACCACTGAAACCATAACATGTGGGTTCCATCAGTATATTCAACCACTGAACCCATAACATGGGGGTTCCATCAGTATATTCAACCACTGAACCCATAACATGTGGGTTCCATCAGTATATTCAACCACTGAACCCATAACATGTGGGTTCCATCAGTATATTCAACCACTGAACCCATAACATGTGGGTTCCATCAGTATATTCAACCACTGAACCCATAACATGGGGGTTCCATAAGAATAGTCAACCACTGAACCCATAACATGTGGGTTCCATCAGTATATTCAACCACTGAACCCATAACATGGGGGTTCCATCAGTATAGTCAACCACTGAACCCATAACATGGGGGTTCCATCAGTATATTCAACCACTGAACCCATAACATGTGGGTTCCATCAGTATATTCAACCACTGAACCCATAACATGGGGGTTCCATCAGTATAGTCAACCACTGAACCCATAACATGGGGGTTCCATCAGTATATTCAACCACTGAACCCATAACATGGGGGTTCCATCAGTATATTCAACCACTGAACCCATAACATGTATAGAGCAACACATCACAGTTTCTACAAACTGAGGTGTAACAGTCTTGTGGCAGTAGGTACCGTGAACTATTAGCTGTTTTCAGAGGCGATTCACTTCATCCGAGGCGTTTCCACGACAACACAGCATTTATCCTCTCTGACCCTGTCTCATTTTCATGTTGTTGCCAAAAATAAGAGGCTCCAGCAGAGACAAGCTAAAACAGAGACAAGCTAAAACAGAGACAAGCTAAAACAGAGACAAGCTAAAACAGAGACAAGCTAACGCAGAGACAAGCTAAAACAGAGACAAGCTAACGCAGAGACGAGCTAACACAGAGACGAGCTAACGCAGAGACAAGCTAAAACAGAGACAAGCTAGAGCAGAGACAAGCTAAAACAGAGACAAGCTAAAACAGAGACAAGCTAAAACAGAGACAAGCTAACACAGAGATGAGCTAACGCAGAGACAAGCTAAACAGAGACGAGCTAAAACAGAGACAAGCTAACACAGAGACGAGCTAACGCAGAGACAAGCTAAAACAGAGACAAGCTAAAACAGAGACAAGCTAACACAGAGACGAGCTAACGCAGAGACAAGCTAAAACAGAGACAAGCTAACACAGAGACGAGCTAAAACAGAGACAAGCTAAAACAGAGACAAGCTAAAACAGAGACAAGCTAACACAGAGACGAGCTAACATAGAGACGAGCTAACGCAGAGACAAGCTAAAACAGAGACAAGCTAAAAACAGAGACAAGCTAAAACAGAGACAAGCTAAAACAGAGACAAGCTAAAACAGAGACACGCTAACGCAGAGACAAGCTAAAACAGAGACAAGCTAACGCAGAGACGAGCTAACACAGAGACGAACTAACGCAGAGACAAGCTAAAACAGAGACAAGCTAGAGCAGAGACAAGCTAAAACAGAGACAAGCTAAAACAGAGACAAGCTAAAACAGAGACGAGCTAAAACAGAGACAAGCTAACACAGAGACGAGCTAACGCAGAGACAAGCTAAAACAGAGACAAGCTAAAACAGAGACAAGCTAACACAGAGACGAGCTAACGCAGAGACAAGCTAAAACAGAGACAAGCTAACACAGAGACGAGCTAAAACAGAGACAAGCTAAAACAGAGACAAGCTAAAACAGAGACAAGCTAAAACAGAGACAAGCTAACACAGAGACGAGCTAACACAGAGGCGAGCTAACGCAGACACAAGCTAAAACAGAGACGAGCTAAAACAGAGACAAGCTAGAGCAGAGACAAGCTAAAACAGAGACAAGCTAAAACAGAGACAAGCTAACACAGAGACGAGCTAACGCAGAGACAAGCTAAAACAGAGACAAGCTAAAACAGAGACAAGCTAACACAGAGACGAGCTAACGCAGAGACAAGCTAGAACAGAGACAAGCTAACACAGAGACGAGCTAAAACAGAGACAAGCTAAAACAGAGACAAGCTAAAACAGAGACAAGCTAACACAGAGACGAGCTAACATAGAGACGAGCTAACGCAGAGACAAGCTAAAACAGAGACAAGCTAAAACAGAGACAAGCTAAAACAGAGACAAGCTAAAACAGAGACAAGCTAAAACAGAGACACGCTAACGCAGAGACAAGCTAAAACAGAGACAAGCTAACGCAGAGACGAGCTAACACAGAGACGAACTAACGCAGAGACAAGCTAAAACAGAGACAAGCTAGAGCAGAGACAAGCTAAAACAGAGACAAGCTAAACAGAGACAAGCTAAAACAGAGACGAGCTAAAACAGAGACAAGCTAACACAGAGACGAGCTAACGCAGAGACAAGCTAAAACAGAGACGAGCTAACGCAGAGACAAGCTAAAACAGAGACAAGCTAAAACAGAGACAAGCTAAAACAGAGACAAGCTAACACAGAGACGAGCTAACGCAGAGACAAGCTAAAACAGAGACAAGCTAACACAGAGACGAGCTAAAACAGAGACAAGCTAAAACAGAGACAAGCTAAAACAGAGACAAGCTAAAACAGAGACGAGCTAACACAGAGGCGAGCTAACGCAGAGACGAGCTAACGCAGAGACAAGCTAAAACAGAGACAAGCTAAAACAGAGACAAGCTAAAACAGAGACAAGCTAAAACAGAGACAAGCTAATGCAGAGACGAGCTAACGCAGAGACAAGCTAAACAGAGACAAGCTAAAACAGAGACAAGCTAACGCAGAGACGAGCTAACGCAGAGACGAGCTAAAACAGAGACAAGCTAAAACAGAGACAAGCTAAAACAGAGACAAGCTAAAACAGAGACGAGCTAACACAGAGGCGAGCTAACGCAGAGACGAGCTAACGCAGAGACAAGCTAAAACAGAGACAAGCTAAAACAGAGACAAGCTAAAACAGAGACAAGCTAAAACAGAGACAAGCTAATGCAGAGACGAGCTAACGCAGAGACAAGCTAAAACAGAGACAAGCTAAACAGAGACAAGCTAACGCAGAGACGAGCTAACGCAGAGACGAGCTAAAACAGAGACGAGCTAAAACAGAGCCGAGCTAACGCAGAGACGAGCTAACGCAGAGACGAGCTAACGCAGAGACGAGCTAACGCAGAAATGAGCTAAAACAGAGACGAGCTAACACAGAGACGAGCTAAAACAGAGACGAGCTAACGCAGAGACGAGCTAACGCAGAGACAAGCTAAAACAGAGACAAGCTAAAACAGAGACAAGCTAACGCAGAGACAAGCTAACACAGAGACAAGCTAGAGCAGAGACAAGCTAAAACAGAGACAAGCTAAAACAGAGACAAGCTAAAACAGAGACGAGCTAACGCAGAGACAAGCTAAAACAGAGACGAGCTAAAACAGAGACAAGCTAACGCAGAGACGAGCTAACGCAGAGACAAGCTAAAACAGAGACAAGCTAAAACAGAGACAAGCTAAAACAGAGACAAGCTAAAACAGAGACAAGCTAATGCAGAGACAAGCTAGAGCAGAGACAAGCTAAAACAGAGACAAGCCAAAACAGAGACAAGCTAAAACAGAGACGAGCTAACGCAGAGACAAGCTAAAACAGAGACAAGCTAAAACAGAGACAAGCTAATGCAGAGACGAGCTAACGCAGAGACAAGCTAAAACAGAGACAAGCTAAAACAGAGACAAGCTAACGCAGAGACGAGCTAACGCAGAGACGAGCTAAAACAGAGACGAGCTAAAACAGAGCCGAGCTAACGCAGAGACAAGCTAACGCAGAGACGAGCTAACGCAGAGACGAGCTAACGCAGAAATGAGCTAAAACAGAGACGAGCTAACGCAGAGACGAGCTAACACAGAGTCGAGCTAACGCAGAGACGGGCTAAAACAGAGACGAGCTAAAACAGAGCCGAGCTAACGCAGAGACAAGCTAACGCAGAGACAAGCTAACGCAGAGACAAGCTAACGCAGAGACAAGCTAAAACAGAGACAAGCTAACGCAGAGACAAGCTAAAACAGAGACAAGCTAACGCAGAGACAAACTAATGCAGAGACAAGCTAATGCAGAGACAAGCTAACGCAGAGACAAGCGAAAACAGAGACAAGTTAACACAGAGACAAGTTAACACAGAGACAAGCTAACGCAGAGACAAGCCAATGCAGAGACGAGCTAACGCAGAGACAAACTAACGCAGAGACAAGCTAACGCAGAGACAAGCTAAAACAGAGACAAGCTAAAACAGAGACAAGCTAAACAGAGACAAGCTAACGCAGAGACAAGCTAAAGCAGAGACGAGCTAACACAGAGACGAGCTAACACAGAGACGAGCTAACGCAGAGACAAGCTAAAACAGAGACAAGCTAAAACAGAGACAAGCTAAAACAGAGACAAGCTAACGCAGAGACAAGCTAACACAGAGACAAGCTAGAGCAGAGACAAGCTAAAACAGAGACAAGCTAAAACAGAGACAAGCTAATACAGAGACAAGCTAGAGCAGAGACAAGCTAAAACAGAGACAAGCTAAAACAGAGACAAGCTAAAACAGAGACAAGCTAAAACAGAGACAAGCTAAAACAGAGACAAGCTAACGCAGAGACAAGCTAACACAGAGACAAGCTAGAGCAGAGACAAGCTAAAACAGAGACAAGCTAAAACAGAGACAAGCTAAAACAGAGACAAGCTAAAACAGAGACGAGCTAACGCAGAGACAAGCTAAAACAGAGACAAGCTAAAACAGAGATAAGCTAACGCAGAGACGAGCTAACGCAGAGACAAGCTAAAACAGAGACGAGCTAAAACAGAGACAAGCTAACGCAGAGACGAGCTAACGCAGAGACAAGCTAAAACAGAGACAAGCTAAAACAGAGACAAGCTAAAACAGAGACAAGCTAAAACAGAGACAAGCTAATGCAGAGACGAGCTAACGCAGAGACAAGCTAAAACAGAGACAAGCTAAAACAGAGACAAGCTAACGCAGAGACGAGCTAACGCAGAGACAAGCTAAAACAGAGACGAGCTAAAACAGAGCCGAGCTAACGCAGAGACAAGCTAACGCAGAGACGAGCTAACGCAGAGACGAGCTAACGCAGAAATGAGCTAAAACAGAGACGAGCTAACGCAGAGACGAGCTAACACAGAGTCGAGCTAACGCAGAGACGGGCTAAAACAGAGACGAGCTAAAACAGAGCCGAGCTAATGCAGAGACAAGCTAACGCAGAGACAAGCTAACGCAGAGACAAGCTAACGCAGAGACAAGCTAAAACAGAGACAAGCTAACGCAGAGACAAGCTAAAACAGAGACAAGCTAACGCAGAGACAAACTAATGCAGAGACAAGCTAATGCAGAGACAAGCTAACGCAGAGACAAGCGAAAACAGAGACAAGTTAACACAGAGACAAGTTAACACAGAGACAAGCTAACGCAGAGACAAGCTAATGCAGAGACGAGCTAACGCAGAGACAAACTAACGCAGAGACAAGCTAATGCAGAGACAAGCTAACGCAGAGACAAGCTAAAACAGAGACAAGCTAAAACAGAGACAAGCTAAAACAGAGACAAGCTAACGCAGAGACAAGCTAAAGCAGAGACGAGCTAACACAGAGACGAGCTAACACAGAGACGAGCTAACGCAGAGACAAGCTAAAACAGAGACAAGCTAAAACAGAGACAAGCTAACGCAGAGACAAGCTAACGCAGAGACAAGCTAAAACAGAGACAAGCTAAAACAGAGACAAGCTAAAACAGAGACAAGCTAACGCAGAGACAAGCTAAAGCAGAGACGAGCTAACACAGAGACGAGCTAACACAGAGACGAGCTAACGCAGAGACAAGCTAAAACAGAGACAAGCTAAAACAGAGACAAGCTAACGCAGAGACAAGCTAACACAGAGACAAGCTAGAGCAGAGACAAGCTAAAACAGAGACAAGCTAAAACAGAGACAAGCTAAAACAGAGACGAGCTAACGCAGAGACAAGCTAAAACACAGACAAGCTAAAACAGAGATAAGCTAACGCAGAGACGAGCTAACGCAGAGACAAGCTAAAACAGAGACGAGCTTAAACAGAGACAAGCTGACGCAGAGACGAGCTAACGCAGAGACAAGCTAAAACAGAGACAAGCTAAAACAGAGACAAGTTAAAACAGAGACAAGCTAAAACAGAGACAAGCTAAAAACAGAGACGAGCTAATGCAGAGACGAGCTAACGCAGAGACAAGCTAAAACAGAGACAAGCTAAAACAGAGACAAGCTAACGCAGAGACGAGCTAACGCAGAGACGAGCTAAAACAGAGACGAGCTAAAACAGAGACGAGCTAAAACAGAGACGAGCTAAAACAGAGCCGAGCTAACGCAGAGACGAGCTAACGCAGAAATGAGCTAAAACAGAGACGAGCTAACGCAGAGACGAGCTAACACAGAGTCGAGCTAACGCAGAGACGGGCTAAAACAGAGACGAGCTAACGCAGAGACAAGCTAAAACAGAGACAAGCTAAAACAGAGACAAGCTAATGCAGAGACGAGCTAACGCAGAGACAAGCTAAAACAGAGACAAGCTAAAAAAGAGACAAGCTAACGCAGAGACGAGCTAACGCAGAGACGAGCTAAAACAGAGACGAGCTAAAACAGAGCCGAGCTAACGCAGAGACAAGCTAACGCAGAGACGAGCTAACGCAGAGACGAGCTAACGCAGAAATGAGCTAAAACAGAGACGAGCTAACGCAGAGACGAGCTAACACAGAGTCGAGCTAACGCAGAGACGGGCTAAAACAGAGACGAGCTAAAACAGAGCCGAGCTAACGCAGAGACAAGCTAACGCAGAGACAAGCTAACGCAGAGACAAGCTAACGCAGAGACAAGCTAAAACAGAGACAAGCTAACGCAGAGACAAGCTAAAACAGAGACAAGCTAACGCAGAGACAAACTAATGCAGAGACAAGCTAATGCAGAGACAAGCTAACGCAGAGACAAGCGAAAACAGAGACAAGTTAACACAGAGACAAGTTAACACAGAGACAAGCTAACGCAGAGACAAGCTAATGCAGAGACGAGCTAACGCAGAGACAAACTAACGCAGAGACAAGCTAATGCAGAGACAAGCTAACGCAGAGACAAGCTAAAACAGAGACAAGCTAAAACAGAGACAAGCTAAAACAGAGACAAGCTAACGCAGAGACAAGCTAAAGCAGAGACAAGCTAGCTAGCAGAACACCACCAACCTGCAGACTCAAGTAGGCTATATTAAAGTTTTATATTCCAGAGATTCCCAGGTGATCCACAGGTATGTCTCAGTGATGAAGGTAGCCCTTCCTATTGTGTTGCCTTGTCTCACTGGACTATGTCAATGCTTCATGACAATGGGGAGGGGATAAAGAAGTTTCTGAAAAACCCAAACATTTGTGAAACATGAAACGTTACCGACCTGTCTTTGTTGAAGTGTCCGTCTGACCTAAAGAGCGAGAGAGAGTGACAGAGAGAGAAAGAGAGAGACAGAGAGAGTGAAAGAGACATACAGGGAGAGACATACAGGGAGAGAGAGAGAGAGAGAGAGAGAGAGAGAGAGAGAGAGAGAGAGTGAAAGAGACATACAGGGAGAGACATACAGGGAGAGAGAGAGAGAGAGAGAGAGAGAGAGAGAGAGAGAGAGAGAGAGAGAGAGAGAGAAAGAGAGAGAGAGAGAGAGTGAAAGAGACATACAGGGAGAGACATACAGGGAGAGAGAGAGAGAGAGAGAGAGAGAGAGAGAGAGAGAGAGAGAGAGAGAGACAGAGAGAGAGACAGATAGAGAGAGAGAGAGAGAATGTGAGACACAGACGGAAAAGACAGAGACCGTGTGTTAGTAACACTTAACAATGTATTTCATATATAATTACATAAATACACATATCCATCATGAGTGAAGATGATGATGTAACAATGTTCAGAACCTGCATCTGTAGTCACTCGTTCTATTGAAGGACCCCAGGCATCAATTAACTGTTACTAATATCTTCAGTACTTTACTGTACATTCAGTTGTAGATATATCTGCTTTACTGTAGCATTGTAACAAAAGAGCCCTATGGAACCCTATTCCTTATATAGAGCACTACTTTTGACCAGAGTCCTATGGGGCAAAGGGTGGTATGTGGATGCAACCCAACTCTACAGCCTTGATTAGAAGCCTCTAGGGTTGGATGGTGTCCAGATTATCATACCATCATATCGTTCCTGTACCATACCGGGGTATACGGTATTACCGGCAGTGCACACAAGGGCAGCTTTTCTTTTTTCCAAACGTAAAAAAAATGTTTTACGCAACAAAATTAATTTAGGCAGTAGGGATCTTGATCCAGGAAGGGATTGACGTCTCTGCTGTAACCAAGAAGCTTGATCTTGACATTATCTTTATTTAACTAGGTAAGTCAGTTAAGAACTAACTCTTATTTTCAATGACGGCCTAGGAACCGGTTAACTGCCTGTTCAGAGGCAGAATGACAGATTTGTACCTTGTCAGCTCGGGGATTTGAACTTGCATCCTTTCGTTTACTAGTCCAACGCTCTAACCACTAGGCTACCCTGCCACCCTATCTGCCACCTGCCCCAATGCAGTTTTATGAAAAATAAGTGTTAAGAAAGTATTTACAGAAATAAACTGAAGTAAAAAATAAATAACACATTTAAATTAAAAACAAGAAAACATCTGAAACATCTGGTTCTCTCATGCATGCTTCAGTGTTGCTTGCCTTGAAGCTTGATGTCATTTTGCTTATCTGTCAGGCTCGTGTCACTGGGCAGGCCACTGCTATGCTTCCCTTTGTAGTCCGAAATAGATTGCAACCCCTGCTACATCCGACAAGCGTCGGAGACGGTGTAGTAGGATTCAATCTTAGTCCTGTATTGACGCTTGCCTGTTTGATGGTTCCTCGGAGGGCAAAGCGGGATTTCTTATAAGCGTCCGGGTTAGAGTCCTTGAAGGCGGCAGCTCGACCCTTTAGCTCAGTGCGGATATTGCCTGTAATCCATGGCATCTGGTTGGAGTGTGTACGTACGGTCACTGTGGGGACGACGTCATCGATGCACATATTGATGAAGCCAGTGACTAATGTTGTGTACTCCTCAATGCCATCGGAAGAATCCTGGAACATGTTCCAGTCTGTGCTAGCAAAACAGTCCTGCAGCTTAGCATCTGCTTCATCTGACCATTTTTTTTATTGATCATGTTACTGGTGTCCTGCTTTAATTTTTGCTTGTATGCAGTCCCCCTATCTATGAGTGCCGCTTCTTATATGAGCGTTTTTCTGTTGAGTCTTAGTTCCAGCATCGGTTTATGGTGGTAAATAGACAGCTACAAAAATATATAGATGAAAACTCTCTTGGTAAATAGTGTGGTCTACAGCTTATCATGAGATACTCTACCTCAGGCGAGCAAAACCTAGAGACTTCCTTAATATTAGATTTTGTGCACCAGCTGTTATTAACAAATAGACACAGACCGGCACCCCTTCTTACCGGAGGCAGCTGTTCTATCTTGCTGATGGACTGAAAACCCAGCCATCTGTATTTTATGGTTCACGACTCTGTGAAACATAAGATATTACAGTTTTTAATGTCCCATTGGTAGGATAGTCGTGATCGGAGCTCATCCATTTTGTTATCCAATGATTGCACGTTGGCTAATAGGACTGATGGTAGAGGTGGATCCAACCTACTACACCGATAGCTCTTCTTCATGTGAATGATGGGGATTTGGGCCTGGTCGGGTGTCTGAAGTAAATCTTTTGCGTCCGACTCGTTAAAGAAAAAAAATCTTTGTCCAGTTCGAGGTGAGTAATCGCTGTTCTGATGTTCAGAAGCTCTTTTCGGTCTTAAGAGACGGTGGCAGAAACATTCTGTACAAAATCATTTACAAATAATGCTAAAAACACACACAATGGCACAATTGGTTAGGACCATATAAAACGGCAGCCATCTCGTCCAGTGCCATTGTATAATATTTCCCATCATGCTTGGTTGCTTTTTCAAATAGTTTGTTTTAACATCTATGTTTCTGCATGCACATTGATTGGTTATTTGATCTTATACTACACAAAGACAAATAACCTACATTTTCACCCGTTATTGAGATGGTTGTTCCAGTTTCGATGGTTTAGGTTGTCTCATTTATAAATCTTCCCTACCTTGGCATTCATTCTAACTACAGCATGGCGAGTCATAAAAATGGTTGGATATCTGTCTGGATTCCAATAGGAATTAGGGATGGGTCATTTGTGAACAAATAGCATTGTTGAAAGAGTCGTTCATTCGGCTCCCTGACTTGCATACTGCTAGTGATGGGGAAACAAAGCCTCCTGAAGCATTGAGGTTTTCCAGCAAATTGAGTATTTACCCTATTTTCAACAACAACGCTTTTATCAACACAGTGTACACTCGCGGCACCTGCTGGTCAAAAGAGTTTAGAGCAACCAAATGATTATAGATGACGTCCCACACTCGTTAGCGAGTGCACAGCGTAGCCTTTCTCTTCTACCAAACCAAAACCAAACCAGAGCAACCAAATGATTATAGATGACGTCCCACACTCGGTAGCGAGTGCACAGCGTAGCCTTTCTCTTCTACCAAATCAAAACCAAACCAGAGCAACCAAATGATTATAGATGACGTCCCACACTCGGTAGCGAGTGCACAGCGTAGCCTTTCTCTTCTACCAAATCAAAACCAAACCAGAGCAACCAAATGATTATAGATGACGTCCCACACCCGTTAGCGAGTGCACAGCGTAGCCTTTCTCTTCTACCAAATCAAAACCAAACCAGAGCAACCCAATGATTATAGATGACGTCCCACACTCGGTAGCGAGTGCACAGCGTAGCCTTTCTCTTCTACCAAACCAAAACCAAACCAGAGCAACCAAATGATTATAGATGACGTCCCACACTCGGTAGCGAGTGCACAGCGTAGCCTTTCTCTTCTACCAAATCAAAACCAAACCAGAGCAACCAAATGATTATAGATGACGTCCCACACTTGGTAGCGAGTGCACAGCATAGCCTTTCTCTTCTACCAAATCAAAACCAAACCAGAGCAACCAAATGATTATAGATGACGTCCCACACCCGTTAGCGAGTGCACAGCGTGGCCTTTCTCTTCTACCAAACCAAAACGAAACCAGAGCAACCAAATGATTATAGATGACG
>NC_034197.2:43362901-43415401 GCF_002021735.2 Oncorhynchus kisutch | reverse complement strand
CATCTCTCTCCTACACGCTAGCCAACGGTCTCCCCTACGTACAGACAGACAGCATCTCTCTCCTACACGCTAGCCAACGGTCTCCCCTACGTACAGACAGACGGCATCTTTTGGTTCCAGACTTTCTATCGTGTATTATTGGTTAGTTAGAGCACCATATTTTGAGAGCCCTTTTCAGCATTAGGTGGTCCTTGTAGCCCGAAGGAAAGGTCCCCTAACTGGCAACCATAATCATGTATAATGAAACCTAAACGTACAGTGGGGCAAACAAGAATTTAGTCAGCCACCAATTGTGCAAGTTCTCCCACTTAAAAAGACCCCGCTATCATCCAGAAGGCGAGATCAGTACAGGTGCATCAAAGCTGGGACCGAGAGACTGAAAAACAGCTTCTATCTCAAGGCCATCAGACTGTTAAACAGCCACCACTAGTACATCAGACTGGCTGCCTGTACAGTATATATGGACTAGAAATCACTGCCGACTTCAATAACTAGTCACTTTAATTGTGTTCACATATTTTGTGTTACTCATTTTATATGTGTACACTACCGTTCCAAAGTTTTAGAACACCTACTTGTTCCATTTTACACCATAATTTGCAAATAAATTCATAAAAAATCCTACAATGTGATTTTCTGGATTTGTTTTCTAATTTTGTCTGTCATAGCTGAAGTGTACCTATGATGAAAATTACAGGCCTCTCTCATCTTTTTAAGTGGGAGAACTTGCACAATTGGTGGCTGACTAAATACTTTTTTGCCCCACTGTATATAGTGTATCCTATTGTACTGTATCTTAGTCTATGCCGCTCTGACATTGCTCATCCAAATATTGATATATTCTTAATTCCATTACTTTATATTTGTGTGTATTGCTGTGAACTTGTTAGATATTACTGCACTGTTGGAGCTAGAAACACAAGCATTTCACTACACCCACCATAACATCCGCAAAACACATGTTTATTTTTTTATTTGACTAGGCAAGTGAGTTAAGAACAAATTCTTATTTTCAATGACGGCCTAGGAACAGTGGGTTAACTGCCTATTCAGGGGAGGAACGACAGATGAGTACCTTGTCAGCTCGGGGGTTTGAACTTGCAACCTTTCGGTTACTAGTCCAACGCTCTAACCACTGGGCTACCCTGCCGCCTCTACACTCTAACCACTAGGCTACCCTGCCGCCTCTACACTCTAACCACTAGGCTACCCTGCCGCCTCTACACTCTAACCACTAGGCTACCCTGCCGAAATGTGACCAATACGATTTGATTTGACTTCTCGGATGTATAGTCACTCTGATTGTACACATTTCGAAGCATCGATGAAAGGTATGGATGATGCTTCAGATGAAAGGTATGGATGATGCTTCAGATGAAAGGTATGGATGATGCTTCAGATGAAAGGTATGGATGATGCTTCAGATGAAAGGTATGGATGATGCTTCAGATGAAAGGTATGGATGATGCTTCAGATGAAAGGTATGGATGATGCTTCAGATGAAAGGTATGGATGATGCTTCAGATGAAAGGTATGGATGATGCTTCAAATAAAAGGTATGGATGATGCTTCAAATGAAAGGTATGGATGATGCTTCAAATGAACGGTATGGATGATGCTTCAGATGAACGGTATGGATGATGCTTCAGATGAAAGGTATGGACGATGCTTCAGATGAAAGGTATGGATGATGCTTCAAATGAAAGGTATGGATGATGCTTCAGATGAACGGTATGGATGATGCTTCAGATGAAAGGTACGGATGATGCTTCAGATGAAAGGTATGGACGATGCTTCAGATGAAAGGTACGGATGATGCTTCAGATGAAAGGTATGGACGATGCTTCAGATGAAAGGTATGGACGATGCTTCAGATGAAAGGTATGGACGATGCTTCAGATGAAAGGTATGGATGATGCTTCAGATGAACGGTATGGATGATGCTTCAGATGAACGGTAGGGATGATGCTTCAAATGAAAGGTATGGATGATGCTTCAAATGAAAGGTATGGATGATGCTTCAGATGAAAGGTATGGATGATGCTTCAAATGAAAGGTATGGACGATGCTTCAGATGAAAGGTATGGACGATGCTTCAGATGAAAGGTATGGATGATGCTTCAGATGAACGGTATGGATGATGCTTCAGATGAAAGGTATGGATGATGCTTCAGATGAACGGTATGGATGATGCTTCAAATGAAAGGTATGGATGATGCTTCAAATGAAAGGTATGGATGATGCTTCAGATGAAAGGTATGGATGATGCTTCAAATGAAAGGTATGGATGATGCTTCAGATGAAAGGTATGGACGATGCTTCAGATGAAAGGTATGGATGATGCTTCAGATGAACGGTATGGATGATGCTTCAGATGAAAGGTATGGATGATGCTTCAGATGAAAGGTATGGATGATGCTTCAGATGAAAGGTATGGATGATGCTTCAGATGAACGGTATGGACGATGCTTCAGATGAAAGGTATGGATGATGCTTCAGATGAACGGTATGGATGATGCTTCAGATGAAAGGTATGGATGATGCTTCAGATGAAAGGTATGGATGATGCTTCAGATGAAAGGTATGGATGATGCTTCAAATGAAAGGTATGGACGATGCTTCAGATGAAAGGTATGGACGATGCTTCAGATGAACGGTATGGATGATGCTTCAGATGAACGGTATGGATGATGCTTCAGATGAAAGGTATGGACGATGCTTCAGATGAAAGGTATGGATGATGCTTCAAATGAAAGGTATGGATGATGCTTCAGATGAACGGTATGGATGATGCTTCAGATGAAAGGTACGGATGATGCTTCAGATGAAAGGTATGGACGATGCTTCAGATGAAAGGTACGGATGATGCTTCAGATGAAAGGTATGGACGATGCTTCAGATGAAAGGTATGGATGATGCTTCAGATGAAAGGTATGGATGATGCTTCAAATGAAAGGTATGGACGATGCTTCAGATGAAAGGTATGGACGATGCTTCAGATGAAAGGTATGGATGATGCTTCAGATGAACGGTATGGATGATGCTTCAGATGAAAGGTATGGATGATGCTTCAGATGAACGGTATGGATGATGCTTCAAATGAAAGGTATGGATGATGCTTCAAATGAAAGGTATGGATGATGCTTCAGATGAAAGGTATGGATGATGCTTCAAATGAAAGGTATGGATGATGCTTCAGATGAAAGGTATGGACGATGCTTCAGATGAAAGGTATGGATGATGCTTCAGATGAAAGGTATGGATGATGCTTCAAATGAAAGGTATGGATGATGCTTCAGATGAACGGTATGGATGATGCTTCAAATGAAAGGTATGGATGATGCTTCAAATGAAAGGTATGGATGATGCTTCAAATGAAAGGTATGGATGATGCTTCAAATGAAAGGACAGAAATGTGATACAACCATGTAAAAAAAAAGACATTAAAAAAAAAAATCAATGGCGAATTTATTATTTGGGATGAAGCGATAGAAAATAAATTGTATTCGGAATATAATGTTGCCTATTCACATCTCATATGTTGCCTGAATACAATATTCTGTCTTGATACGTTGATAAATCAATTCTGTGTTAATTGTGGCATGGTTACCTGCCTACAATATCCACCGTAGTGTGTGTAGGTCGCAATCCCATAATAAATCAATACGGCTGGCTGGCTGTCTAGCCGCAGAGAATTGGTAGGTTTACTTAGCTAGTCATCTATCTTGCATACATTAGTTTTAGGTTGTTTTTGCCTGTTAAACTATTACGATTCCATATAGCTAGCTGATCATGAAATGTTTGTTTATGCAGTTATCTTGTATCGTTTGAATTACCATTAGCTGGCTGGCTGCAGATTGAGGCAGTAACGTTACAGGGCATAGTTGTGCTAAAGTGCTAAAGCCTCGGTCACCTTGCACATCTCTCATCTCCCAACTCCTCTCACTTATTATTATTATAATTTTTTTAATCTGACGAATTGGACCAAGTGCTGAACGCGTGACAATATCAGCAAACCACAATGTATCACTTATAGTGACTGTGAAGACCCAAAAGAGATACCTACACAGACAGATAGCGCCATCTCTCATTGCTTTCCTCCTCCGGATCGCGTCTGTGTATCGTCCGGATATTTGTTTTTAGTGTAGCTAGTACCAGGTTATATTGGCATGTTTCCCCAGGGTTGACAGAGTCCTTGCAGGCTGTGTAGTAAACCCATGTAGCTATGGATTATGGGGAGTAATGATATCTTAGCCATTTAACTTGGGCAGCAACAACTGTGTAATGTGTGCGTGTTGGTGGCAGGGAAGTCGGGCGCAGGAGAACGAACTTGGTATAAACGGAGTCGTTCAAATAAGTTCTTCACAAAACTCTGAAAACCAAAATATACAAAATAATAAAAGTGGGTACAAAAACCCGTCACGCACCAGAACATAACTTGCACATCACATACAAACAAAACCATTCACCGATAATGACATGATGGGGAACAGAGGGTTAAATACACAACGGTGTAATTGATGGGATTGAAATCAGGTGTGATACAAGACAAGACAAAACCAATGGAAAATGAAAAGAGGATCACCGATGGCTAGACTAGCTTAGACACGACTAAAGTTAGCTAGCTTAGACACGACTAAAGTTAGCTAGCTTAGACACGACTAAAGTTAGCTAGCTTAGACACGACTAAAGTTAGCTAGCTACTTTTGTTAACCAAATGTAAATGTAGCTAAATAACACAAAACACAAAAGGATTAACAGTCCTAATTGCTTTACTGACAATAATGCAATATTAAACTAAATCAGATGTTCAGATCTACAAATGTTTGACATATAGCTAACAATAGTTACAGATGATAGTCGTGATCCAGCATAGATGAGCAGCCGACATGTTGATGATGCAATTTACTCTAAAAGGTCAAAGGTAATGCAGTAGCATTGGAGTGTGCAGTTCTTTTTAAATGTAAAATGTATGCGTTCTCCACACTCTCATCCTAAGTACATAAGAACGTACTCAAGATAATGCCTCAGTCTGCAGTAGTTTATGTGTCGGGGGGTCAGTTTCTTATATCTGGAGTATTTCTCCTGTCTTATCCGGTTTCCTGTGTGAATTTAAGTATGCTCTCTCTAATTCTCTCTTTCTCTCTTTCTTTCTTTCTTTCTTTCTTTCTCTCTCTCGGAGGACCTGAGCCCTAGGACCATGCCTCAGGACTACCTGGCATGATGACTCCTTGCTGTCCCCAGTCCACCTGGTCGTGCTGCTGCTCCAGTTTCAACTGTTCTGCCTGCAGATATGGAACCCTGACCTGTTCACCGGACGTGCTACCTGTCCCAGGCCTGCTGTTCAGCAGTGGAGTTTGGGGTCTAACACACACACACACACACACACACACACACACACACACACACACACACACACACACACACAAATACACACACACACACACACACACTAAAAGGTAAGGTAATGACTCACTGTCTGTGGTTGGTGGGGTTTCCCAAGGTGGAGCTGTGAAGTCTCTCTGTCCTCTCTTCCTCCATCCTCTCCAGTCTCTCCTTCTCCATCTCCACGAAGCTGGTGCCTGTTCCGGTCGAGATGGTTCGCGTCAGCCGTGTGTGGGGGGTCCGTTTGGGGGTTTGCGGTGTGCGGGGGGTCTGGGTGGTGACTGGGGTTCGTTTGGGGGTCTGCGGAGTGCGTGGGGTCTGGGTGGTGACTGGGGTTCGTTTGGGGGTCTGCGGAGTGCGGGGGGTCTGGGTGGTGACTGGAGTACGTTTGGGGGTTTGGGGCGTGTGGGGGGTACGGCGTGGGGTCTTGGGGGTTTGAGGTTTGCGTTGATCCCGTACAGGCACCGGGGGTGGAGTTGGAAGGGCTGTGGGGGTGGGGGTGGGGGTCTGTATGGCTGTAGTGTTGGTACTGGTACGATTATAAGACTGGGTCTGAACAGGGCGGACTGGTACAGAGGGTATGGATGTTTTGGTGGCAGGTGGTGGCGGGGGGCAGGGTGGCGGTTCAGGGGGTAAAGGTCGCTGGCGGTCGAGGCGTAGGTCTTTATTCTCCTGGGCCAGCCGGTCTAATTGAACCTCCAGCTCATCGATACGGTGTTTCTGGGTCTCCAGGAGCTTCTGCTGGCTCTCTATAATGTTGTTGAGCTCCAGGAGGTACTCCACCGCCCGGTTAGGGCTCTCTGGGCTGCCCTGGCCATGGCGCTGACTAGAGTCCATGCTGCTGGTCTGGTCCTGGTCTCAGTAACCTCACAGGTGATAGGCTAACTGGCTAGCGAAGGGACCAGTCCTGAGCTGTGATAGGCTTTGGTTAATGAATTGACCAATCCCGAGCTGTGATTGGCTCACTGCTATGCCCTCCCCCCCACCGGAAGGAAGTGGGGGGGAGAGAGTCGACTTTAAAAAGGTCCCTCTAGAGGATCAAGATGTTTTAGTTCCTGGTTTTGCCCTGTCAGAGACGTCGGTTGGCGCGTTGAACATCCGGTTGGCCCAATCAGGTCAGGTGATCTTGAAGGGGTCAGAGTCCCATCTTCTGAAATCATATGAGACAATGTCACCGAGTCAGATTGTCTACAAATCACTGAGTTATATCCAAAGAAGTAGAAGAGTTGAGATTAACTGATGGTAGAGAGGCTGACAGATGAGGCCCTGTTCAAAGTGGATAGACATTTTTCTATCTCAGGTTGTAATAGCTCAACAGACAGGAGGGATGTATGAGGTCATGGAAGAGGTCTGAACTCTCTCACATTTATCCTTCCTGGTCCGTTTATTACACTTCTTGAATAGGATCAAATTTGAATCTACATCTATTCAAAAATAAGAAGGAAAAGAGCTTGACAGTTTTGTCTGTTCTGTCACTGCTCAGTAGATAAATGATGATTTTCTCCATCTAGCTTTATATTCCTGAGTACTTGTTATATTATATGACAGTTTATCTCACAAATTGTAGAAGGTCAACAATGTCCTCTGCAATCCTCTGTTGGAAAAGAGCTCTTCTTTTCTCTGTGTCATCCATTCCAAGAAAAAGGCCAAAAAAGAAAGGAGGAAGAGGAGGGGTTGGATCCCGAAAGGACAAATAAAGAGCAGTAAAAAAACACTCACACTGCAGGTGGGAGGAGTCTACTCTGGGTGGGAGGAGTCTACTCTGGGTGGGAGTGTCTACTCTGGGTGGGAGTGTCTACTCTGGGTGGGAGTGTCTACTCTGGGTGAATGTGTTCTAATAGCAGGTAAGGGTGTCTACTCTGGGTGGGAGTGTCTACTCTGGGTGGGAGTGTCTACTCTGGGTGGGAGTGTCTACTCTGGGTGGGAGTGTCTACTCTGGGGAGGAGTGTCTACTCTGGGTGGGAGTGTCTACTCTGGGTGGGAGTGTCTACTCTGGGGAGGAGTGTCTACTCTGGGTGGGAGTGTCTACTCTGGGTGGGAGTGTCTACTCTGGGTGGGAGTGTCTACTCTGGGTGAATGTGTTCTAATAGCAGGTAGGAGTGTCTACTCTGGGTGAATGTGTTCTAATAGCAGGTAGGAGTGTCTACTCTGGGTGAATGTGTTCTAATAGCAGGTGGGAGTGTCTACTCTGGGTGAATGTGTTCTAATAGCAGGTGGGAGTGTCTACTCTGGGTGAATGTGTTCTAATAGCAGGTAGGAGTGTCTACTCTGGGTGAATGTGTTCTAATAGCAGGTAGGAGTGTCTACTCTGGGTGAATGTGTTCTAATAGCAGGTAGGAGTGTCTACTCTGGGTGAATGTGTTCTAATAGCAGGTAGGAGTGTCTACTCTGGGTGAATGTGTTCTAATAGCAGGTAGGAGTGTCTACTCTGGGTGAATGTGTTCTAATAGCAGGTAGGAGTGTCTACTCTGGGTGAATGTGTTCTAATAGCAGGTAGGAGTGCCTACTCTGGGTGAATGTGTTCTAATAGCAGGTAGGAGTGTCTACTCTGGGTGAATGTGTTCTAATAGCAGGTAGGAGTGTCTACTCTGGGTGAATGTGTTCTAATAGCAGGTAGGAGTGTCTACTCTGGGTGAATGTGTTCTCATAGCAGGTAGGAGTGTCTACTCTGGGTGAATGTGTTCTAATAGCAGGTAGGAGTGTCTACTCTGGGTGAATGTGTTCTAATAGCAGGTAGGAGTGTCTACTCTGGGTGAATGTGTTCTAATAGCAGGTAGGAGTGTCTACTCTGGGTGAATGTGTTCTAATAGCAGGTAGGAGTGTCTACTCTGGGTGAATGTGTTCTAATAGCAGGTAGGAGTGTCTACTCTGGGTGAATGTGTTCTAATAGCAGGTAGGAGCGTCTACTCTGGGTGAATGTGTTCTAATAGCAGGTAGGAGTGTCTACTCTGGGTGAATGTGTTCTAATAGCAGGTAGGAGTGTCTACTCTGGGTTTATGTGTTCTAATATCAGGTAGGAGTGTCTACTCTGGGTGAATGTGTTCTAATAGCAGGTGGGAGTGTCTACTCTGGGTGAATGTGTTCTAATAGCAGGTGGGAGTGTCTACTCTGGGTGAATGTGTTCTAATAGCAGGTGGGAGTGTCTCCTCTGGGTGAATGTGTTCTAATAGCAGGTGGGAGTGTCTACTCTGGGTGAATGTGTTCTAATAGCAGGTGGGAGTGTCTACTCTGGGTGAATGTGTTCTAATAGCAGGTGGGAGTGTCTACTCTGGGTGAATGTGTTCTAATAGCAGGTAGGAGTGTCTACTCTGGGTGAATGTGTTCTAATAGCAGGTGGGAGTGTCTACTCTGGGTGAATGTGTTCTAATAGCAGGTAGGAGTGTCTACTCTGGGTGAATGTGTTCTAATAGCAGGTAGGAGTGTCTACTCTGGGTGAATGTGTTCTAATAGCAGGTAGGAGTGTCTACTCTGGGTGAATGTGTTCTAATAGCAGGTAGGAGTGTCTACTCTGGGTGAATGTGTTCTAATAGCAGGTAGGAGTGTCTACTCTGGGTGAATGTGTTCTAATAGCAGGTAGGAGTGTCTACTCTGGGTGAATGTGTTCTAATAGCAGGTAGGAGTGTCTACTCTGGGTGAATGTGTTCTAATAGCAGGTAGGAGTGTCTACTCTGGGTGAATGTGTTCTAATAGCAGGTAGAAGTGTCTACTCTGGGTGAATGTGTTCTAATAGCAGGTAGGAGTGTCTACTCTGGGTGAATGTGTTCTAATAGCAGGTAGGAGTGTCTACTCTGGGTGAATGTGTTCTAATAGCAGGTATGAGTGTCTACTCTGGGTGAATGTGTTCTAATAGCAGGTAGGAGTGTCTACTCTGGGTGAATGTGTTCTAATAGCAGGTAGGAGTGTCTACTCTGGGTGAATGTGTTCTAATAGCAGGTAGGAGTGCCTACTCTGGGTGAATGTGTTCTAATAGCAGGTAGGAGTGTCTACTCTGGGTGAATGTGTTCTAATAGCAGGTAGGAGTGTCTACTCTGGGTGAATGTGTTCTAATAGCAGGTAGGAGTGTCTACTCTGGGTGAATGTGTTCTAATAGCAGGTAGGAGTGTCTACTCTGGGTGAATGTGTTCTAATAGCAGGTAGGAGTGTCTACTCTGGGTGAATGTGTTCTAATAGCAGGTAGGAGTGTCTACTCTGGGTGAATGTGTTCTAATAGCAGGTAGGAGTGTCTACTCTGGGTGAATGTGTTCTAATAGCAGGTAGGAGTGTCAACATGAATGTGGGTGAATGTGTGGAGTTCTGAATTCTGTTCTCTCTCTCTCTCTTTGTATATCTCTCCCAATGTCTCTCTCGCCCTCTGTCTCTGAGGCTGAAACCGCTGCACTGTAAACTCTCCTCATGTGGTTTCAGCTCACCCCATAAATACTCGGATGCTTCATCTGAAGTCTTTAGAGCAGGAGAAATCACTACTGATCATCATCTAGCTGCACCACACTACCTAACCAGCAGCCTCCACTCTGCTCTCTTAAGACTGTCAGAGTGCCTTCTCCTTACTGTCTTAATGCTTGATATATTGTTTTGTAGTGTCATACCCAGTCAGTAGATTGCAGCATTCTCTGCCTCCACACGTCTTCTTCTTGCCTGTCTTGTGCTGCAGGGTTGAAGGAGGATAAGAAGGAGCCTTGCGGAAATAATCATTGATCCTCTCTCTCTGTCTCCATATGCTCGAATAATCCCAATTTGTGTCGATTGGCTGAGGTCTAAACCGTTTGATAAAATGACGTATTTCATATAGTGAGGGAATCCGTTCCTCTATGTTCCTTTTCTTCAGACGGTAGAGTGCAAGGTGGCCTGTTCTGTCTGGTGCATCGCGGCAACACCGATCCAGTCCCCAGCCCGGTACAGTGCCCCGTTATCACGTTATTGTTTTAGCTCTGAGGCACGCAGGCTGCCGTAGTGTTGAGAGATGGTATGGAACCGATCTGGGTTCTGAACACACACGGACAGACACCGTCACGCAGCGGCGACAAAAACCACCAATAAAAACATCCTGGGATTTGCGCACTAATGTCTCCACAGCCCAACGCATTCACACGCTAATATGTCAAAATAAGACGCATAGCTGGCTCGGTTAAAGGGTCGTTTTTACGCATTTCAATGATGGCAGACTCCCGACGTGTCGCGTCTCACTCGCAGCAAATATGACAGTCTTCAAGACAGATTCAACAATTTCATAAATTATCCTAAAAAGATAAGGAGTTCCATATATGTCCCCTTATATCTCCATCTCGAAGTGGTGAAGTTTATTGCAGTCTAATATTTCCTGAAGATAGAATTTTAAGTCCAAATCTGTCTGGCTGTGGTCCTGATGCTGACAGAATGAGCGGCGGGGTGATTAGTCGGTCCATCCCCCGCGGTCCCCGTTCAGCATCGCATATCCACTGCACCTGCCGCCCCCCTCCGCCATTCTGAAGCACCGCAGAGTGGCCAATACACACTGCAGCTCCTCTCAGATCCTCTCACAAAGAGGAGGATGTGGAGGAGGGGGTAGGAGGCGCGGGGTGCATGTGGTGGCTCGGTTTATGCAAGTGAGTCAGACGAGATATATTGCCACGTTCACATCAACTGGGAAATCAGAACTCGGAAATCTTCGACGACTCTGTGCATCCAAGACAACTGGGAACTCTTTTTTTTTACGAGCTCCAACGAGGAAGAACATATTTTGAACGATAATCCAACTCGGAATTCCAAGTCGAAAAATCGGTCATATTTCTAGAGCTCCAACTTTCACACCTGAAGATAACTGACATCATGAACTGTCCTTGTTTTTATCCGAATTTCCAGTTGTCTTCAAAACCCCATTGTGTTCACATGGTAGTTGGAAGTAGGAAACGCTGACATTTCCGATCTGCTTATTGGTTGTAGTTTTACACATTCTGCTTTTAACCAGTTAGCAAGTCAGAGAATCCGAGTTCCGACTATCACTTGAACGTTGCATTAGTTGTTGCTTTCTCTCCAAACTCTCTGACGTTAGAGCTTACATGTAGTGATGACAGTGGCGAGTAAACTGAACTCCTTGAGTCGACCATTTTGGACCAAGGAGAAGCATGTTCTGACAAGAGAGCGTTTCTGCATTAAGAGCCGTAATGGCACAGTCTCTCTCTCTCCCCATACGGAATAGTAATACATGTGGCCTTATGCATCAAAGCACGTGACATCTATTTTAAAATATATGATATATATTTAAAACTCATATATAATGGTGACATACACGTTAATATATGTTAATATATGTTAATAACATACCGTATATAAATCTCATACACCCCTACAAAAAATAATCATATGTATTTTCATCATGAAAATATTCAATGCATGTATTGCTTTGAAATGTATTCCAGAAACAAAACGTTTTTTTTGTTTTTTTTTACATGGCATATTTAAAACACAATCACAAATCTCACATGAGAGATAAGTTATTTTCTAATTGCATTTAGAGTTAGGCAAATGAATGACTACTTTGTCATATCTTTGTATCTACTGTAGATGTTGCCTTCTCATTTTGAGATTGAGATGGTGTAAACTATTGTATGTTTATAATTTGTGATGTACACATTTTGAAAACGTACAGAAACCTCAGTACAGAAATCTCGGTATGAATGTTTATTATTGTACACTATAGTTGTGGCTGCCCATAAAGTTATGGAATCACATTGTATTTGGTAAAACATGGTTTAGATATTGTTGTAATCCACCATTATTTTGGGCAAGGGATTTCCATTGGGAATTGTTTATGCCTGTTGCCACCAGCAGGGGGCGTCTCCCCTCTCTACTTAACAACACTCGAAGAAGACACCTGTGACAACTCTATCGCTTCTCCTACTGTATTTTTGTCTTTGTTCTCTTAAACGGGTACACTACATGACCAAAAATATGTAGACACCTGCTCGTCCAACATCTTATTCCAAAATTATGGGCGTTAATATGGAGTTGGTCCCCCCGTTCGCTGCTATAACAGCCTCCAGTCATCTGGGAAGGATTTCCACTAGATGTTGGAACATTGCTGCTATAACAGCCTCCACTCTTCTGGTAAGACTTTCCACTAGATGTTGGAACATTGCTGCTATAACAGCTTCCACTCTTCTGGGAAGGCTTTCCACTAGATGTTGGAACATTACTGCTATAACAGCCTCCACTCATCTGGGAAGGCTTTCCACTAGATGTTGGAACATTGCTGCTATAACAGCCTCCACTCTTCTGGGAAGGCTTTCCACTAGATGTTGGAACATTGCTGCTATAACAGCCTCCACTCTTCTGGGAAGGATTTCCACTAGATGTTGGAACATTGCTGCGGGGACTTGCTTCCATTCAGCCACAAGCGCATTAGTGAGGTTGGGCACTGGATGTTTGGCGATTAGGCCTGGCTCGCAGTCGGCGTTCCAATTCATCCCAAAAGTGTTCGATGAGGTTGAGGTCAGGGCTCTGTGCAGGCTTTACACCATTCCAGCCGACGCTTGGCATTGCACATGGTAAGCTTAGGCTTGTATACGGTTGCTCGGCCATGGAAAAACATTTCATGAAGTTCCTGACGAACAGTTCTTGTGCCGAGTTTGCTTCCAGAGGTAGTTTGGAATTTGGTAGTGATTGTTGCAACCGGGGACAGACGATTTTTACGAGCTACTCGCTTCAGCACTCGGCCTTCCCATTCTGTGAGCTTGTGTGGCCTACCACTTCAAGGCTGAGCCGTTGTTGCTCCTAGACGTTTCCCCTTTACAATAACAGCACTTACAGTTGACCTGGGAAGGTCTAGCAGGGCAGAAATTTGACAAACTGACTTGTTGGAAAGGTGGCAACCTATGACGGTGCTACGTTGAAAGTCACTGATCTTGATTTTATACACCTGTCACCAATGGGTATGGCTGAAATCCACTAGGGAACATTTTCCACATTTTATTTTTTTGTTTTATTTCATCATTATTTAACTAGGCAAGTCAGATAAGAACAAATTCTTATTTACAATGACGGCCTACCAAGAGGCAAAAGGCCTCCTGCGGGGACGGGGTCCTGGGATTAAAATAAATAAATACAATATAAATATAGGACAAAACACACATGACAACAAGAGAGACAACACAACATTACATAAAGAGAGACCTAAGACAACAACATAGCAAGGCAGCAACACATGACAACACAGCATGGCAGCAACACAACATAACAACAAAATGGTAGCAACACAACATGGTAACAGCACAAAACATGGTACAAACATTATTGGGCACAGACAACAGCACAAAGGACAAGAAGGTAGAGACAACAGCACAAAGGGCAAGAAGGTAGAGGCAACAATACATCACGCAAAGCAGCCACAACTGTCAGTAAGATAGTCCATGATTGAGTCTTTGAATGAAGAAATTGAGATAAAACTGTCCAGTTTAAGTTTGTTGCAGCTCGTTCCAGTCCATTGCTACAGCGAATTGAAAAGAGGAGCGACCCAGGGATGTGTGTGCTTTGGGGACCTTTAACAGAATGCGACTGGCAGAACGGGTGTTGTATGTGGAGGATGAGGGCTGCAGTAGATATCTCAGATAGGGGGGAGTGAGGCCTAAGAGGGTTTTATAAATAAGCATCAACCAGTGTGTCTTGCAACGGGTATACAGAGATGACCAGTTTACAGAGGAGTATAAGTGCAGTGATGTGTCCTATAAGGAGCATTGGTGGCAAATCTGATGGTCATATGGTAAAGAACATCTAGCCGCTCGAGAGCACCCTTACCTGCCGATCTATAAATTACGTCTCCGTAATCTAGCATGGGTAGGATGGTCAGCTGAATCAGGGTTAGTTTCGGCAGCTGGGGTGAAAGAGGAGCGATTACGATAGAAGAAACCAAGTCTAGATTTAACTTTAGCCTGCAGTGTCACGTTCTGATCTTTATTCCTTTGTTATGTCTTTGTTTTAGTATGGTCAGTGCGTGAGTTGGGGTGGGCAGTCTATGTTTGGTTTCTGTTTCGGCCTAGTATGGTTCTCAATCAGAGGCAGGTGTCATTAGTTGTCTCTGATTGAGAATCATACTTAGGTAGCCTTTTTCCACCTGTGTTTTGTGGGTGGTTGTTTTCCTTGTCAGTGTCTGTCGCCACACGGGATTGTTTCGTTTTGTTCGAGTTTCATTTGTTTTTGTTATTAAATCATTATGGACACGCTGCGTTTTGGTCCGATCCTCAGACGAAGAGGAGGAAATCTGTTACATGCTTTAATATGTGCTGAGAGAAGGACAGTGTACCGTCTAGCCATACTCCCAAGTACTTGTGTAGGGTGACTACTTCAAGCTCTAAACCCTCAGAGGTAGTAATCACACCTGTGAGGAGAGGGGCATTCTTCTTACCAAACCACATGACCTTTGTTTTGGAGGTGTTCGGAACAAGGTTAAGGGTAGAGAAAGCTTGCTGGACACTAAGAAAGCTTTGTTGTAGAGCATTTAACACAAAATCCTGGGAGGGCCCAGCTGAGTATAAGAGTGTATCATCTGCATATAAATGGATGAGAGAGCTTCCTACTGCCTGAGCTATGTTGTTGATGTAAATTGAGAAGAGCGTGGGGCCTAGGATCGAGCCTTGGGGTACTCCCTTGGTGACAGGCAGTGGCTGAGACAGCAGATGTTCTGACTTTATACACTGCACTCTTTGAGAGAGGTAGTTAGCAAGGGACATGTGCTCCTTGTCAGTAACAACCACATCATCAACATTAAGGGACATGTGCTCCTTGTCAGTAACAACCACATCATCAACATTAAGGGACATGGGCATCTGTGAGGAGGAGGGTTTATTCTCCAGGTCTTTAACTGTTTTCCAGAACTTCTTGGGGTTCGACCCACAGAGAGAACCGCTCCTTAAAGTAACTGACTTTGGCCTTCCGGATAGCCTGAGTGCACTTACAGTCAGCCTGAGTATGCGTGTGCAAAGCCTTTCGCCAAATGCAATTCTTGAGGTGAAGTAACTCGGCAAGATCACAGTCGAACCAGGGGCTGAACCTGTTTTTAATTCTCATTTTCTTTATGGGGTTAACAAACGTTATTGCACACGGCTTGTGTGCGCCAACGAATGTCTGCGTTTCCAAGGGCAGTGGGTATTGTTTGTTAACAATACCACTGAAAATATCAAAAAAGAAGGTCCAAGCGTCTCATTCTATACCAATTTACAGAGGTCAGTTCATGAAGGAAGGCTTGCTCATTAAAGTTTTTTAGCAACCGTCTATGACAAATCAGGACAGGTTGTTTCACTGAGCAGCCTTTACGGACACAAGATAACATCAAGGAGAGTAGCCTTTTCTGGGTGTTTGGAGTCAAACCTTGTGGGATTGGTAATAATCTGAGAAATATTTAAGGAGTCCCATTGGTTCAGAACTTGGTCAGGTGGTTTAAGCATGTCTCAGTTTAGGTCACCAAGCAGGTCAAATTCAGACTTACACGGAACCCAAACCGGCTGCGCGCATGCGCCATCGTGCGCTATCATGCATCCATTTATTTTTTTGTCCCCCTACACCAAACGTGATCACGCCACGCAGGTTAAAATATCAAAACAAACTATGAACCAATTACATTCATTTGGGGACAGGTCGAAAAGCATTAAACATGTATGGCAATTTAGCTAGCTAGCTTGCACTTGCTAGCTAGTTTGTCCTATTTAGCTAGCTAGCTTGCACTTGTTAGCTAGTTTGTCCTATTTAGCTAGCTAGCTTGCACTTGTTAGCTAATTTGTCCTATTTAGCTAGCTTGCTGTTGCTAGCAAATTTTTCCAGGGATATAAACATTGAGTTGTAATTTATCTGAAAAGCACAAGGTCCTCTACTCCAACAATTAATCCACACATAAAACTGCCAACCGAATCGTTTTGTTAGTCATCTCTCCTTCCAGGCTTTTTCATCTTTGAACTTATATGGTGATCGGCATCTAAACTTTCATAGTATTACCACGACGACGGGCAAAACAGTTCGTCTTTCAATCACCCACGTGGGTATAACCAATGAGGAGATGGCACGGTGGGTACCTGCTTCTATAAACCAATGAGGAGATGGGAGAGGCAGGACTTGCAGCCCGTTCTGCGTCAGAAAAAGAAAAGGAGTTCTATTTTAGCCCTTGGAAACGCAGACACTCGTTGGCGCACACAAGCCGTGTGCAATAATTGAATAATATGGATTTCAAAATGTATTTTGTAACGCAAGCGACGTGTCCGGTCTGGTCAGTATGTTAGTGTAAGGGGCCAGGAGAGAGCTTAGGGCAGGTAGGGGCCAGGAGAGAGCTTATGGCAGGTAGGGGCCAGGTAGGGGCCAGGAGAGAGCTTAGGGCAGGGAGGGGCCAGGAGAGAGCTTAGGGCAGGTAGGGGCCAGGAGAGAGCGTATGGCAGGTAGGGGCCAGGTAGGGGCCAGGAGAGAGCTTAGGGCAGGGAGGGGCCAGGAGAGAGCTTAGGGCAGGTAGGGGCCAGGTAGGGGCCAGGAGAGAGCTTAGGGCAGGTAGGGGCCAGGTAGGGGCCAGGAGAGAGCTTAGGGCAGGTAGGGGCCAGGAGAGAGCTTAGGGCAGGGAGGGGCCAGGAGAGAGCTTAGGGCAGGTAGGGGCCAGGAGAGAGCTTAGGGCAGGGAGGGGCCAGGAGAGAGCTTAGGGCAGGGAGGGGCCAGGAGAGAGCTTAGGGCAGGCAGGGTACAGGAGAGAGCTTAGGGCAGGGAGGGGCCAGGAGAGAGCTTAGGGCAGGGAGGGGCCAGGAGAGAGCTTAGGGCAGGTAGGGGCCAGGGAGGGGCCAGGAGAGAGCTTAGGGCAGGTAGGGGCCAGGAGAGAGCTTAGGGCAGGTAGGGGCCAGGAGAGAGCTTAGGGCAGGGAGGGGCCAGGAGAGAGCTTAGGGCAGGCAGGGTACAGGAGAGAGCTTAGGGCAGGCAGGGGCCAGGAGAGAGCTTAGGGCAGGGAGGGGCCAGGAGAGAGCTTAGGGCAGGTAGGGGCCAGGAGAGAGCTTAGGGCAGGGAGGGGCCAGGAGAGAGCTTAGGGCAGGCAGGGTACAGGAGAGAGCTTAGGGCAGGGAGGGGCCAGGAGAGAGCGTAGGGCAGGGAGGGGCCAGGAGAGAGCTTAGGGCAGGTAGGGGCCAGGGAGGGGCCAGGAGAGAGCTTAGGGCAGGTAGGGGCCAGGAGAGAGCTTAGGGCAGGGAGGGGCCAGGAGAGAGCTTAGGGCAGGTAGGGGCCAGGTAGGGGCCAGGTAGGGGCCAGGGGAGAGCTTAGGGCAGGTAGGGGCCAGGAGAGAGCTTAGGGCAGGGAGGGGCCAGGAGAGAGCTTAGGGCAGGGAGGGGCCAGGAGAGAGCTTAGGGCAGGTAGGGGCCAGATGAGAGCTTATGGCAGGTAGGGGCCAGGAGAGAGGTTAGGGAAGATAGGGTACAGGAGAGAGTCAGGGCAGGCAGGGTACAGGCCGGTGCTGATGGAGGACGATAACACCCAGCAACAGTCAACAAAGAGCTATTTGAAAGTTTAATGCTTAAAACCAGCAAATCAAATTGTTTGGGGACAGACTTGGTGGAGACAACCGAGCACTGAAGGTGATCCTTGGTAAAGATTGCCACTCCACCACCTTTGGAATATCTGTCTTGCTGAAAAAAGTTATAACCAGAAAGGTTAACATCAGTGTTCAGAACACTCTTTCTTCCAATTGGTCCATTTTAGGTAATACTGCCATGGGCTAGGTCACATCTGGATTGGAGCATATAAATAGTGTATATGGTGTATACAAGCACATTATCTATAGAAAATGTTGAAAGTATGGTTATCTGTGTGAAACTTTTATGTTGGAATCGTAAAGTTGAAATGTGTCAATTAATTGGGTGAAAACTGTTAGCAATCTCGACTGGGTTTGCGGGCTAAGAAAAAAATTGGGCCAGATGAAATTCTGTGTTGAATGTATGAATGATTGTAGCTTCTCTGAGGTAATAGTTTAGTAGTTAGTTTCTATTCTACTCCATTTATATGGTCTAGGCCTTGGCATCTCCTCACTCAAATGTTATATATTACAGAGTTGTGTTTTTTTGGTGTTTTAACTGTATACTAATGGTAAGCTAACTGCGCTAATGCTAGCCTGTCAAGCCTATAGGGTTGCTATTAGCTTAACGGCTACCGTTAGCAGGCTCGGTATTGAGATGGTTGTACTGGTTTATGGTTAATTTAGCTATTTTAAAAGACATTTTTATTTAAACATAGTACATGAGATTTTTTGATGAAAACGGAGAAGGAATATTTTTTTTAAATAAAAGTCAATATATTAGCTAGTATGACTTTTAAATAGATAATTTATGTTTCTATAGTTACAGTATATCTGACAAAAAACAAAAAACATCATCAACATTAAGGGACATGGGCATCTGTGAGGAGGAGGGTTTATTCTCCAGGTCTTTAACTGTTTTCCAGAACTTCTTGGGGTTCGACCCACAGAGAGAACCGCTCCTTAAAGTAACTGACTTTGGCCTTCCGGATAGCCTGAGTGCACTTACAGTCAGCCTGAGTATGCGTGTGCAAAGCCTTTCGCCAAATGCAATTCTTGAGGTGAAGTAACTCGGCAAGATCACAGTCGAACCAGGGGCTGAACCTGTTTTTAATTCTCATTTTCTTTATGGGGTTAACAAACGTTATTGCACACGGCTTGTGTGCGCCAACGAATGTCTGCGTTTCCAAGGGCAGTGGGTATTGTTTGTTAACAATACCACTGAAAATATCAAAAAAGAAGGTCCAAGCGTCTCATTCTATACCAATTTACAGAGGTCAGTTCATGAAGGAAGGCTTGCTCATTAAAGTTTTTTAGCAACCGTCTATGACAAATCAGGACAGGTTGTTTCACTGAGCAGCCTTTACGGACACAAGATAACATCAAGGAGAGTAGCCTTTTCTGGGTGTTTGGAGTCAAACCTTGTGGGATTGGTAATAATCTGAGAAATATTTAAGGAGTCCCATTGGTTCAGAACTTGGTCAGGTGGTTTAAGCATGTCTCAGTTTAGGTCACCAAGCAGGTCAAATTCAGACTTACACGGAACCCAAACCGGCTGCGCGCATGCGCCATCGTGCGCTATCATGCATCCATTTATTTTTTTGTCCCCCTACACCAAACGTGATCACGCCACGCAGGTTAAAATATCAAAACAAACTATGAACCAATTACATTCATTTGGGGACAGGTCGAAAAGCATTAAACATGTATGGCAATTTAGCTAGCTAGCTTGCACTTGCTAGCTAGTTTGTCCTATTTAGCTAGCTAGCTTGCACTTGTTAGCTAGTTTGTCCTATTTAGCTAGCTAGCTTGCACTTGTTAGCTAATTTGTCCTATTTAGCTAGCTTGCTGTTGCTAGCAAATTTTTCCAGGGATATAAACATTGAGTTGTAATTTATCTGAAAAGCACAAGGTCCTCTACTCCAACAATTAATCCACACATAAAACTGCCAACCGAATCGTTTTGTTAGTCATCTCTCCTTCCAGGCTTTTTCATCTTTGAACTTATATGGTGATCGGCATCTAAACTTTCATAGTATTACCACGACGACGGGCAAAACAGTTCGTCTTTCAATCACCCACGTGGGTATAACCAATGAGGAGATGGCACGGTGGGTACCTGCTTCTATAAACCAATGAGGAGATGGGAGAGGCAGGACTTGCAGCCCGTTCTGCGTCAGAAAAAGAAAAGGAGTTCTATTTTAGCCCTTGGAAACGCAGACACTCGTTGGCGCACACAAGCCGTGTGCAATAATTGAATAATATGGATTTCAAAATGTATTTTGTAACGCAAGCGACGTGTCCGGTCTGGTCAGTATGTTAGTGTAAGGGGCCAGGAGAGAGCTTAGGGCAGGTAGGGGCCAGGAGAGAGCTTATGGCAGGTAGGGGCCAGGTAGGGGCCAGGAGAGAGCTTAGGGCAGGGAGGGGCCAGGAGAGAGCTTAGGGCAGGTAGGGGCCAGGAGAGAGCGTATGGCAGGTAGGGGCCAGGTAGGGGCCAGGAGAGAGCTTAGGGCAGGGAGGGGCCAGGAGAGAGCTTAGGGCAGGTAGGGGCCAGGTAGGGGCCAGGAGAGAGCTTAGGGCAGGTAGGGGCCAGGTAGGGGCCAGGAGAGAGCTTAGGGCAGGTAGGGGCCAGGAGAGAGCTTAGGGCAGGGAGGGGCCAGGAGAGAGCTTAGGGCAGGTAGGGGCCAGGAGAGAGCTTAGGGCAGGGAGGGGCCAGGAGAGAGCTTAGGGCAGGGAGGGGCCAGGAGAGAGCTTAGGGCAGGCAGGGTACAGGAGAGAGCTTAGGGCAGGGAGGGGCCAGGAGAGAGCTTAGGGCAGGGAGGGGCCAGGAGAGAGCTTAGGGCAGGTAGGGGCCAGGGAGGGGCCAGGAGAGAGCTTAGGGCAGGTAGGGGCCAGGAGAGAGCTTAGGGCAGGTAGGGGCCAGGAGAGAGCTTAGGGCAGGGAGGGGCCAGGAGAGAGCTTAGGGCAGGCAGGGTACAGGAGAGAGCTTAGGGCAGGCAGGGGCCAGGAGAGAGCTTAGGGCAGGGAGGGGCCAGGAGAGAGCTTAGGGCAGGTAGGGGCCAGGAGAGAGCTTAGGGCAGGGAGGGGCCAGGAGAGAGCTTAGGGCAGGCAGGGTACAGGAGAGAGCTTAGGGCAGGGAGGGGCCAGGAGAGAGCGTAGGGCAGGGAGGGGCCAGGAGAGAGCTTAGGGCAGGTAGGGGCCAGGGAGGGGCCAGGAGAGAGCTTAGGGCAGGTAGGGGCCAGGAGAGAGCTTAGGGCAGGGAGGGGCCAGGAGAGAGCTTAGGGCAGGTAGGGGCCAGGTAGGGGCCAGGTAGGGGCCAGGGGAGAGCTTAGGGCAGGTAGGGGCCAGGAGAGAGCTTAGGGCAGGGAGGGGCCAGGAGAGAGCTTAGGGCAGGGAGGGGCCAGGAGAGAGCTTAGGGCAGGTAGGGGCCAGATGAGAGCTTATGGCAGGTAGGGGCCAGGAGAGAGGTTAGGGAAGATAGGGTACAGGAGAGAGTCAGGGCAGGCAGGGTACAGGCCGGTGCTGATGGAGGACGATAACACCCAGCAACAGTCAACAAAGAGCTATTTGAAAGTTTAATGCTTAAAACCAGCAAATCAAATTGTTTGGGGACAGACTTGGTGGAGACAACCGAGCACTGAAGGTGATCCTTGGTAAAGATTGCCACTCCACCACCTTTGGAATATCTGTCTTGCTGAAAAAAGTTATAACCAGAAAGGTTAACATCAGTGTTCAGAACACTCTTTCTTCCAATTGGTCCATTTTAGGTAATACTGCCATGGGCTAGGTCACATCTGGATTGGAGCATATAAATAGTGTATATGGTGTATACAAGCACATTATCTATAGAAAATGTTGAAAGTATGGTTATCTGTGTGAAACTTTTATGTTGGAATCGTAAAGTTGAAATGTGTCAATTAATTGGGTGAAAACTGTTAGCAATCTCGACTGGGTTTGCGGGCTAAGAAAAAAATTGGGCCAGATGAAATTCTGTGTTGAATGTATGAATGATTGTAGCTTCTCTGAGGTAATAGTTTAGTAGTTAGTTTCTATTCTACTCCATTTATATGGTCTAGGCCTTGGCATCTCCTCACTCAAATGTTATATATTACAGAGTTGTGTTTTTTTGGTGTTTTAACTGTATACTAATGGTAAGCTAACTGCGCTAATGCTAGCCTGTCAAGCCTATAGGGTTGCTATTAGCTTAACGGCTACCGTTAGCAGGCTCGGTATTGAGATGGTTGTACTGGTTTATGGTTAATTTAGCTATTTTAAAAGACATTTTTTATTTAAACATAGTACATGAGATTTTTTGATGAAAACGGAGAAGGAATATTTTTTTTAAATAAAAGTCAATATATTAGCTAGTATGACTTTTAAATAGATAATTTATGTTTCTATAGTTACAGTATATCTGACCCTAGTTATTGTGTTAATTGTTTGTTTTAGTGGGTCAGGACGTGAGTTGGGTGGGCATTCTATGTTTTGTGTGTCTAGGTTGTTTTTCTGTGTTCAGCCTAGTATGGTTCTCAATCAGAGGCAGGTGTCATTAGTTGTCTCTGATTGAGAATCATACTTAGGTAGCCTGGGTTTCACTGTTTGTTTGTGGGTGATTGTTTACACCACACGGTACTGGTTTCAGTTTGGGTTATTCACGTTACGTTTATTGTTTTTGTATTTTAGTGTTCAGTTTATGTGTTTTAATAAACAACCATGGACACTTACCTTGCCGCATATTGGTCCTCCGATCCTTCTCGCCTCTCCTCTTCAGACGAAGAGGAGGAAAACATTACAATGTTATAGACTTTGACTCCCATGATTTGGTAAATAGAGGAACCATGACAACTTTTACAGAATCTGACTGAATTATTATATTATGTTTTGCAGAGGGAAATTCACCCTGACTGGAATGTTAACGTTACGCCCCAAAGAACATCTAGAGGGGGCGGTCATACAACCAGGCCAACAGTTCCACTGCAATGGCAAGAAGCGCTTTTGGGTGCTTCAGATCTGGGTTTCCCAAACCCGGTCCTGGGGCCATGTTTTGGACTTTTGCCATATGACTACACAATTGATTAAAAATAATCAAAGCTTAATGAATCATTTGAATCATCTGTCTCGTGCATGGGGCGAAAACCAAAACGTCTTTTTTTTTGGGGGGGGGGGGTGCTCCTACCTTCACCCCAGTCTGAGGTCCTGAGCGTTCTGGAGTAGGTTTATATCAAGGATATCGCTGTACTTTCTCTGTTCATCTTTCCCTCGATACTGACTAGTCTCCCAGTCCCTGCTGCTGAAAATCATCCCCACAGCACGATGCTGCCACCCCCATGCTTCACCGTAGGGATGCTACTACCACCATGCTTCACCGTAGGGATACTGCTACCACCATGCTTCACCGTAGGGATGCTGCCATCACCATGCTTCACCGTAGGGATGCTGCCACCCCCATGCATCACCGTAGGGATGCTGCCATCACCATGCTTCACCATAGGGATGCTGCCACCCCCATGCATCACCGTAGGGATGCTGCCATCACCATGCTTCACCGTAGGGATGCTGCCACCACCATGCTTCACCATAGCGTTTTCCTTGATGGCCAAAAAGCTCTGTTTTAGTCTCATCTAACCAGAGTACCTTCTTCCATATGTTTGGGAAGGCTCCCACATGCCTTTTGGTGAAACACAACCTCTGTATGTCGGGCAAGCCGGACTATAGCTCACAGGAGGAAATCACAAACAATTTACCCAAACCTATTTTAGTTATCACATTATTTCATTTCATGTTAGTAACTACATGTCCTTTTTCATAACTCCCTGTTGACGCATTCATTAACCAAACCATACAATATTAATAACCATAACAACAGAGAGAGAGAGAGAGACTCGATAACAACCTGGATGTATGTAATAGTTTTACTATTACAGAGGTTTCTATACACTGAGCAGGGCCATAGACATGGGTTACAGTCCAGATCACATCCTGATATATTCCCTAGGGACTGAGCAGGGCCATAGACATGGGTTACAGTCCAGATCACATCCTGATATATTCCCTAGGGACTGAGCAGGGTCATAGACATGGGTTACAGTCCAGATCACATCCTGATATATTCCCTAGGGACTGAGCAGGGCCATAGACATGGGTTACCGTCCAGATCACATCCTGATATATTCCCTAGGGACTGAGCAGGGCCATAGACATGGGTTACAGTCCAGATCACATCCTGATATATTCCCTAGGGACTGAGCAGGGCCATAGACATGGGTTACAGTCCAGATCACATCCTGATATATTCCCTAGGGACTGAGCAGGGCCATAGACATGGGTTACAGTCCAGATCACACCCTGATATATTCCCTAGGGACTGAGCAGGGCCATAGACATGGGTTACAGTCCAGATCACATCCTGATATATTCCCTAGGGACTGAGCAGGGTCATAGACATGGGTTACAGTCCAGATCACATCCTGATATATTCCCTAGGGACTGAGCAGGGCCATAGACATGGGTTACAGTCCAGATCACATCCTGATATATTCCCTAGGGACTGAGCAGGGCCATAGACATGGGTTACAGTCCAGATCACATCCTGATATATTCCCTAGGGACTGAGCAGGGCCATAGACATGGGTTACAGTCCAGATCACATCCTGATATATTCCCTAGGGACTGAGCAGGGCCATAGACATGGGTTACAGTCCAGATCACATCCTGATATATTCCCTAGGGACTGAGCAGGGCCATAGACATGGGTTACAGTCCAGATCACATCCTGATATATTCCCTAGGGACTGAGCAGGGCCATAGACATGGGTTACAGTCCAGATCACATCCTGATATATTCCCTAGGGACTGAGCAGGGCCATAGACATGGGTTACAGTCCAGATCACATCCTGATATATTCCCTAGGGACTGAGCAGGGCCATAGACATGGGTTACAGTCCAGATCACATCCTGATATATTCCCTAGGGACTGAGCAGGGCCATAGACATGGGTTACAGTCCAGATCACATCCTGATATATTCCCTAGGGACTGAGCAGGGCCATAGACATGGGTTACAGTCCAGATCACATCCTGATATATTCCCTAGGGACTGAGCAGGGCCATAGACATGGGTTACAGTCCAGATCACATCCTGATATATTCCCTAGGGACTGAGCAGGGCCATAGACATGGGTTACAGTCCAGATCACATCCTGATATATTCCCTAGGGACTGAGCAGGGCCATAGACATGGGTTACAGTCCAGATCACATCCTGATATATTCCCTAGGGACTGAGCAGGGCCATAGACATGGGTTACAGTCCAGATCACATCCTGATATATTCCCTAGGGACTGAGCAGGGCCATAGACATGGGTTACAGTCCAGATCACATCCTGATATATTCCCTAGGGACTGAGCAGGGCCATAGACATGGGTTACAGTCCAGATCACATCCTGATATATTCCCTAGGGACTGAGCAGGGTCATAGACATGGGTTACAGTCCAGATCACATCCTGATATATTCCCTAGGGACTGAGCAGGGCCATAGACATGGGTTACAGTCCAAATCACATCCTGATATATTCCCTAGGGACTGAGCAGGGCCATAGACATGGGTTACAGTCCAGATCACATCCTGATATATTCCCTAGGGACTGAGCAGGGCCATAGACATGGGTTACAGTCCAGATCACATCCTGATATATTCCCTAGGGACTGAGCAGGGCCATAGACATGGGTTACAGTCCAGATCACATCCTGATATATTCCCTAGGGACTGAGCAGGGCCATAGACATGGGTTACAGTCCAGATCACATCCTGATATATTCCCTAGGGACTGAGCAGGGCCATAGACATGGGTTACAGTCCAGATCACATCCTGATATATTCCCTAGGGACTGAGCAGGGCCATAGACATGGGTTACAGTCCAGATCACATCCTGATATATTCCCTAGGGACTGAGCAGGGCCATAGACATGGGTTACAGTCCAGATCACATCCTGATATATTCCCTAGGGACTGAGCAGGGCCATAGACATGGGTTACAGTCCAGATCACATCCTGATATATTCCCTAGGGACTGAGCAGGGCCATAGACATGGGTTACAGTCCAGATCACATCCTGATATATTCCCTAGGGACTGAGCAGGGCCATAGACATGGGTTACAGTCCAGATCACATCCTGATATATTCCCTAGGGACTGAGCAGGGCCATAGACATGGGTTACAGTCCAGATCACATCCTGATATATTCCCTAGGGACTGAGCAGGGCCATAGACATGGGTTACAGTCCAGATCACATCCTGATATATTCCCTAGGGACTGAGCAGGGCCATAGACATGGGTTACAGTCCAGATCACATCCTGATATATTCCCTAGGGTCTGAGCAGGGCCATAGACATGGGTTACAGTCCAGATCACATCCTGATATATTCCCTAGGGACTGAGCAGGGCCATAGACATGGGTTACAGTCCAAATGGCATCCTGATATATTCCCTGTATAGTCAGAAGGAGTGGACTGTGTAGGGAATAGGGACTGTGTAGGGAATAGGGACTGTGTAGGGAATAGGGACTGTGTAGGGAATAGGGACTATGTAGGGAATAGGGACTGTGTAGGGAATAGGGACTGTGTAGGGAATAGGGACTATGTAGGGAATAGGGACTGTGTAGGGAATAGGGACTGTGAAGGGAATAGGGACTGTGTAGGGAATAGGGACTGTGTAGGGAATAGGGACTGTGTAGGGAATAGGGACTATGTAGGGAATAGGGACTGTGTAGGGAATAGGGACTGTGAAGGGAATATGGACTGTGTAGGGAATAGGGACTGTGAAGGGAATAGGGACTGTGTAGGGAATAGGGACTATGTAGGGAATAGGGACTGTGTAGGGAATAGGGACTGTGTAGGGAATAGGGACTGTGTAGGGAATAGGGACTGTGTAGGGAATAGGGAATATGTAGGGAATAGGGACTGTGTAGGGAATAGGGACTGTGTAGGGAATAGGGACTATGTAGGGAATATATGACATAAAACACTGGCTAACCACTGGTGTGGGGTTAAGACTCAGTGGAAATGCATCACCATAGTACTAGACTAGTACTCATATTAAGTCAGTACTGCTGTAGTACTCTTATACAGTACAGTTAAAGTCAGTACTGCTATAGTACTCTAATACAGTACAGTTAAAGTCAGTACTGCTATAGTACTCTTATACAGTACAGTTTTACTGTGCAATTAGCTGTAGCCTCTAACATGGCGATCAATAATCAATAATATTACGAAGTTGGATAAAATATTGATCATATTTATAATTCGCATTGACATTGATAAATGGTGCTGGACTGTAATTAAGGTTATGAGGTACACTAGTGACTTTACATTGAGCCCTGGTGATGGGAGTCTGGTGGCAGAGTTATCAGGTACGCTAGTGACTTTACATTGAGCCCTGGTGATGGGAGTCTGGTGGCAGAGTTATCAGGTACACTAGTGACTCAGCTCGTCTGTTGAACACTACAGGGGGAAACAATGAGCTCTGTAAGGGTTACACTGCAGGGGATTCCCTAAACATTTTCACTAACATCTACCATGCTTTTCATCTACCATGTTAGACTTTGGTTTTTGTTCTTGAATTATCTGGTGTCAGGAGAGAAAGAAAGAGTACAGATGTAGGATCTTAATTTGAGTCAGCTTGCTGCAGCAGGAAAATAATCCTGCAGCAGCGGGAAATGTCAATAGTTTTTTTGTAGGGGTTGATAGATTTTTATATATGGTACTAAGGCTAGGCTAATCCCTCTGCAGTTCTATATGACTGTGTGGTAGGTACTAAGGCTAGGCTAATCCCTCTGCAGTTCTATATGACTGTGTGGTACCAAGGCTAGGCTAATCCCTCTGCAGTTCTATATGACTGTGTGGTAGGTACTAAGGCTAGGCTAATCCCTCTGCAGTTCTATATGACTGTGTGGTACTAAGGCTAGGCTAATCCCTCTGCAGTTCTATATGACTGTGTGGTACTAAGGCTAGGCTAATCCCTCTGCAGTTCTATATGACTGTGTGGTAGGTACTAAGGCTAGGCTAATCCCTCTGCAGTTCTATATGACTGTGTGGTACCAAGGCTAGGCTAATCCCTCTGCAGTTCTATATGACTGTGTGGTAGGTACTAAGGCTAGGCTAATCCCTCTGCAGTTCTATATGACTGTGTGGTACTAAGGCTAGGCTAATCCCTCTGCAGTTCTATATGACTGTGTGGTACTAAGGCTAGGCTAATCCCTCTGCAGTTCTATATGACTGTGTGGTACTAAGGCTAGGCTAATCCCTCTGCAGTTCTATATGACTGTGTGGTACTAAGGCTAGGCTAATCCCTCTGCAGTTCTATATGACTGTGTGGTAGGTACTAAGGCTAGGCTAATCCCTCTGCAGTTCTATATGACTGTGTGGTACTAAGGCTAGGCTAATCCCTCTGCAGTTCTATATGACTGTGTGGTACTAAGGCTAGGCTAATCCCTCTGCAGTTCTATATGACTGTGTGGTAGGTACTAAGGCTAGGCTAATCCCTCTGCAGTTCTATATGACTGTGTGGTACTAAGGCTAGGCTAATCCCTCTGCAGTTCTATATGACTGTGTGGTACTAAGGCTAGGCTAATCCCTCTGCAGTTCTATATGACTGTGTGGTACCAAGGCTAGGCTAATCCCTCTGCAGTTCTATATGACTGTGTGGTACTAAGGCTAGGCTAATCCCTCTGCAGTTCTATATGACTGTGTGGTAGGTACTAAGGCTAGGCTAATCCCTCTGCAGTTCTATATGACTGTGTGGTAGGTACTAAGGCTAGGCTAATCCCTCTGCAGTTCTATATGACTGTGTGGTAGGTACTAAGGCTAGGCTAATCCCTCTGCAGTTCTATATGACTGTGTGGTACTAAGGCTAGGCTAATCCCTCTGCAGTTCTATATGACTGTGTGGTAGGTACTAAGGCTAGGCTAATCCCTCTGCAGTTCTATATGACTGTGTGGTACTAAGGCTAGGCTAATCCCTCTGCAGTTCTATATGACTGTGTGGTAGGTACTAAGGCTAGGCTAATCCCTCTGCAGTTCTATATGACTGTGTGGTACTAAGGCTAGGCTAATCCCTCTGCAGTTCTATATGACTGTGTGGTAGGTACTAAGGCTAGGCTAATCCCTCTGCAGTTCTATATGACTGTGTGGTACTAAGGCTAGGCTAATCCCTCTGCAGTTCTATATGACTGTGTGGTACTAAGGCTAGGCTAATCCCTCTGCAGTTCTATATGACTGTGTGGTACTAAGGCTAGGCTAATCCCTCTGCAGTTCTATATGACTGTGTGGTAGGTACTAAGGCTAGGCTAATCCCTCTGCAGTTCTATATGACTGTGTGGTACTAAGGCTAGGCTAATCCCTCTGCAGTTCTATATGACTGTGTGGTACCAAGGCTAGGCTAATCCCTCTGCAGTTCTATATGACTGTGTGGTACTAAGGCTAGGCTAATCCCTCTGCAGTTCTATATGACTGTGTGGTAGGTACTAAGGCTAGGCTAATCCCTCTGCAGTTCTATATGACTGTGTGGTACTAAGGCTAGGCTAATCCCTCTGCAGTTCTGGGGTGTGGTGTTCTGTATGCAAAAAATGTGCCTCTGAATATGCCTGTGTGCTTCATATAGCACGTCTGTAGTTTACAGTAAGGTGTTGTACTTATTTAATGTAGTTTACAGTAAGGTGTTGTACTTATTTAATGTAGTTTACAGTACAGTGTTGTACTTATTTAATGTAGTTTACAGTAAGGTGTGGTACTTATTTAATGTAGTTTACAGTAAGGTGTTGTACTTATTTAATGTAGTTTACAGTAAGGTGTTGTACTTATTTAATGTAGTTTACAGTACGGTGTTGTACTTATTTAATGTAGTTTACAGTAAGGTGTTGTACTTATTTAATGTAGTTTACAGTAAGGTGTTGTACTTATTTAATGTAGATTACAGTAAGGTGTTGTACTTGTTTAATGTAGTTTACAGTCAGGTGTTGTACTTATTTAATGTAGTTTACAGTAAGGTGTTGTACTTATTTAATGTAGTTTACAGTAAGGTGTGGTACTTATTTAATGTTGTGCTGGTACATCAGCCATTCAATTTCCAGAGATTCATTCAAGTAGATTAGCTACTAATCTATGTTTTTTTAAAGGGCTTTATAACTACAGTTGATTGATTTGAATGATTGATTGATTAGCTGCGTTGTTTCAAAGAACCGTTAGGCTCACAGAGGTGAAATGTCTGTTCATTCCCATCAAACAAAGGCAAACATATTAAAATAGTCATTCTATAAAAACACTTAAATCAAATAGAGTTTTAATGCCTTTATCAACAACAGTAATTCATTCATTTTTTTTTTTAAGTCAAAGGCTGGTTTAACGACACCTCCCTCCCTAATACAACATATACCTCAATCCATGCTGTGCCTTCTGGCAGGGTCACATTCATTTGTTTTAATGACTGTTACTTATTGGACGAGTCCGGGTAGTCCCTCCATGTTTCAGACCGTTTCACTTCCGTTTGGTGCCTAATGAACACAACCCAGTTATAGTTTGTTTTACCTCATTGAGCTCATGGGAAGCTACATGTTGCATACCTTTAGCAGACGTGAGGGGGAACAAATGGCTTTTTATTGCTCAGGAGAGGACGAGGTAAATATTGGATGCATAAGTGTATAACGTCCGGCACTCATGGATCTGTTTAATCTGTACATTTACCAAAACTCTCGTTATTCTGGCAACTAGTAGTAGAGCACCAGAGGAGGCTGGTGGTAGGAGCTATAGGAGGACGGGCTCGTCGTAAATCCGCTGGAATGGGATTCATGGAACGGTTCAAAACCCATCAAACACATAGAAACTAAGCGTTTGACTCCGTTCCGTTTATTCCATTTCAGTCATTACAACGAGCCCTATCCTCTAATAGTTTCTCCCACCAGCCTCCTCTGTATAGCACTCTGTCAGAGCACCTAGTACATGAAACTCCCACAGCAATTCACTAAATTCACTAAAGTCTTACCAAAATGCATAGAAGACCAGTATCAAAATGCCCTTGTAGTCAGTCTCCTGAAAACTCAACAACATAGGCTTGCGTCTAAAATGGCACCCTATTCCCTATGTAGTGCACTACTTTAGACCAGGACCCTATGTGGCACCCTATTCCCTATGTAGTGCACTACTTTAGACCAGGGCCCTATGGCACCCTATCCCCTATGTAGTGCACTACTTTAGACCAGGGCCCTATGGCACCCTATTCCCTATGTAGTGCACTACTTTAGACCAGGGCCCTATGGCACCCTATCCCCTATGTAGTGCACTACTTTAGACCAGGGCCCTATGGAACCCTATTCCCTATATAGTGCACTGCTTTAGACCAGGGCCCTATGGCACCCTATTCCCTATGTAGTGCACTACTTTAGACCAGGACCCAATGGGGAAAATTGAACCATTTTAGACATGCACATAGCGTACAGCAATTCATATTTAGCAACAGGCAAGTCACCAGAGCAAAATATGGGAGGAGAGGATGAGGGGAGGGAGGATTAGGGGAGGAGGGAGGGAGGAGGAGAGGATGAGGGGAGGGTGGATTAGGGGAGGAGGGAGGGAGGAGGAGAGGATTAGGGGAGGGTGGATTAGGGGAGGAGGGAGGGAGGAGGAGAGGATTAGGAGAGGGAGGATTAGGGGAGGGAGGATTAGGGGAGGAGGGGAGGAGAGGATTAGGGGAGGAGGGAGGGAGGATTAGGGGAGGAGGGAGGGAGGATTAGGGGAGGAGGGAGGGTTAGGGGATGAGGGAGGGAGGATTAGGGGAGGAGGGAGGGAGGATTAGGGGAGGAGGGAGGAAGGGGAGGAGAGGATTAGGGGAGGAGGAGGGGAGGATGGAGGGAGGATTAGGGGAGCAGGGAGGAAGTGGAGGAGAGGATTAGGGGAGGAGGGAGGGAGGATCAGGGGAGGAGAGGATTAGGGGAGGAGAGTATTAGGGGAGGAGGGAGGGAGGGAGGGGAGGGAGGATTAGGGGAGGAGGAGGGGAGGATGGAGGGAGGATTAGGGGAGGAGGGAGGAAGTGGAGGAGAGGATTAGGGGAGGAAGGAGGGAGGAGGGAGGGAGGGTGGATTAGGGGAGGAAGGGGAGGAGAGGATTAGGGGAAGAGGGAGGGAAAAAAGGAAGGAGGAGGGAGGGATGAGGGGAAGAGAGGATGGAGGGGGGATGTGGGAGGAGGAGGGAGAGAGAAGGGGAGGAGGAGGCAGGGAGAAGGGAAGGAAGAGGGAGGGAGAAGGAGGAGGAGGAGGCAGGGAGAAGGGAAGGAAGAGGGAGGGAGAAGGGAAGGAAGAGGGAGGGAGAAGGGAAGGAAGAGGGATGGAGAAGGGGGGAGGAGGCAGGGAGAAGGGAAGGAAGAGGCAGGGAGGAGGAGGAGGCAGGGAGAAGGAGGAGGAGGAGGCAGGGAGAAGGAGAAGGAGGAGGCAGGGAGAAGGAGGAGGAGGAGGCAGGGAGAAGGAGGAGGCAGGGAGAAGGGAAGGAAGAGGGAGGGAGAAGGGAAGGAAGAGGGAGGGAGAAGGAGGGAGGAGGCAGGGAGAAGGGGGGAGGAGGCAGGGAGAAGGGAAGGAGGAGGGAGGGAGAAGGGGAGGAGGAGGGGAGAAGGGGAGGAGGGGAGAGAGAAGGAGGAGGGTAGAGAGATGTGATGGGTCTCTTCTTTGTTTATTATATTCTTGGTTACTGAAACACAGGCGGAGCTGAAATGGGGAAGGATCACAGAATGATGACATTGTAGCATTTGTAAATAGTAACGTAATGTACGTTCTGGATATGGATTAGCATCAGAGACTGGCAGGGGACAGTTCTGATAGGACGTCTCTGTGTAGTGTAGCATGATGTATGCAGTACTACAGCACCAACAATCAATACATTCTAGATACGTGGCTAAGTACTAATGTGTGTTTCTAAAGGACATGTTACACTCTAAAGGGACACTGTGTTGTGACGTTCATTCACTGTTCAATCTGAGTATTTAAAAAAGCAACTCAAATAGAGTATCTGCTTTTAAAGTATTTGTTCAACTGGGTAAAGAATGTGTCCAAAATGGCACCCTATTCCTGACATTGGGCACTACTTTCAACCAGCTCTGGTCAAAAATAGTGCACTATATAGGGATTAGGATGCGATTTTAGATGTAACCATTGTAAAAGCTTCACTGTCAATACTCGATTTGGTTAAAAGCTAGAAAATGAAAGGCACCAGTAGAGATCTGTAGAGACTCATAGATCACTAGTCTCTCCAACGGTGCAGTTATACAGTATATAACCTTTATAGTGTTGAAGTCGGAAGTTTACATACACCTCAGCCAAATACATTTAAACTCAATTTTTCACAATTCCTGGTATTTAATCCTAGTAAAAATTCCCTGTTTTAGGTCAGTTAGGATCACCACTTTATTTTAAGAATGTGAAATGTCAGAATAATAGTAGAGAGAATGATTTATTTCAGCTTTTATTCCTTTCATCACATTCCCAGTGGGTCAGAAGTTTACATACACTCAATTAGTATTTGGTAGCATTGCCTTTAAATTGTTTAACTTGGGTCAAACGTTTCAGGTAGCCTTCCACAAGCCTCCCACAATAAGTTGGGTGAATTTTGCCAGAGCTGGTGTAAATGAGTCAGGTTTGTAGGCCTCCTTGCTAGAACACGCTTTTTCAGTTCTATAGGATTGTGTTCAGGGTTTTGTGATGGTCATTCCAATACCTTGACTTTGTTGTCATTAAGCCATTTTGCCACAATGTTGGAAGTATGCTTGGGGTCATTGGCCATTTGGAAGACCCATTTGCGACCAAGCTTTAACTTCCTGACTGATGTCTTGAGATGTTGCTTCAATATATCCACATAATTTTCCTGCCTGATGATGACATCTATTTTGTGAAGTGCACCAGTCCCTCCTGCAGCAAATCACCCCCACAACATGATGCTGCCACCCCCGTGCTTCACGGATGGGATGGTGTTCTTCGGCTTGCAAGCGTCCACCTTTTTCCTCCAAACATAACAATGGTCATTATGGCCAAATAGTTCTATTTTTGTTTCATCAGACCAGAGGACATTTCTCCAAAAAGTACAATCTTTGTCCCCATGTGCAGTTGCAAACCGTAGTCTGGCATTTTTATGGCGGATTTGGAGCAGTGGCTTCCTCCTTGACGAGCGGCCTTTCAGGTTATGTCGATATAGGACTCATTTTACTGTGGATATAGATACTTCTGTACCTGTTTCCTCCAGCATCTTCACAAGGTCCTTTGCTGTTGTTCTGGTATTGATTTGCATTTTTCGCACCAAAGTACATTCATCTCTAGGAGACAGAACACATCTCCATCCTGAGCGGTATGACGGCTGTGTGATCCCATGGTGTTTATATTTGCATACTATTGTTTGTACAGATGAACATGGTACCTTCAGGCGTTTGGAAATTGCTCCCAAGGATGAATCAGACCTGTGGAGGTCTACAATATTTTTTCTGAGCTCATGGCTGATTTCTTTTCCCATGATGTCAAGCAAAGAGGCACTGAGTTTGAAGGTAGGTCTTGAAATACATCCACAGGTACACCTCCAATTGACTCAAATTATGTCAATTAGCCTATCAGAAGCTTCTAAAGCCATGACATAATTTTCTGGAATTTTCCAAGCTGTTTAAAGGCACAGTCAACTTAGTGTATGTAAACTTCTGACCCACTGGAATTGTGATACAGTGAGTTATAAGTGAAATAATCTTTCTGTAAACAATTGTTGGAAAGATTACTTGTGTCATGCACAAAGTAGATGTCCTAACCGACTTCCCAAAACTATAGTTTGTTAACAAGAAATATGTGGAGTGGTTGAAAAACGAGTTTTAAATGACTCCAACTTAAGTGTACGTAAACTTCCGACTTCAATTGTATAACAGTAACTTTCCCAAAATGTCCAGGTTTTCCTGAAGTCCTGATTGGAGGATTTCAGAAGTTCTGATTATCCCGATTCCAGACATCTTCCAATAGGGTTTTCTGGAAAAACCAGGAGATTTGGGGAAATGTAACAAGATTTTTGGGAAAGTTACCAGCTTTTCTCAACTATATATATGACAACATAATTACTGTCCCCCAGACACCTGTAACACCACATCCTAAGACTTCATGTGAAAGAGGTGAAGGAGAGGTGCATCCACGAAGCAAGCAGGAGGCAAATCATTTATCTAAATCTCAGTCAAATATTTTTACAACCAAAAAATTAAATAAATCATCTACAATAAAATATAATGCAAACATGATATGATATAAACAAAGTGGAATATTATAATGTTAACATAGTGGTGTGCTCCTCATATTACAATACATCACTATAGCCTCTAGGTGGTGCTAACAATCCATTCTGGTTTGTGGAGAGGGCTGATATGAGATGTTTGATGTAGCTGCTGTCTGGTTTGTAGAGAGGGTTGATATGAGGAGATGTTTGATGTAGCTGCTGTCTGGTTTGTAGAGAGGGTTGAAATGAGGAGATGTTTGATGTAGCTGCAGTTTGGTTTGTAGAGAGGGTGGATATGAGATGTTTGATGTAGCTGCTGTCTGGTTTGTAGAGAGGGTTGATATGAGGAGATGTTTGATGTTGTTGTTACTTGCATATCCATTATAAAAAAGTTGTGATGACAATGATTATGTTGAAGATAATACCACTCATTATGATATAGCTCCAATATGATAGTGGACCTCTATAGGCAATGGTGTTAGGTAGGTAGAATCATGGGTATGATGATGTGTCCTGGTCAAGAGGTGGGATAACAGGTCATTGGGTGGTGCAGTGGTCAGGGAAGTTTCCCAGACAAGAGGTACATTCCCAGGTTTTCTAGAAATCCTGGTTGGACAAATTCTGGAATTACGAGTAAATAATCCAGGAAACCTCTAAACAGGATTATCTATCATCTACAGGTCAAGACCTCTCAGCCTGTTTCCTGTCAGTCTGTGTCCCACCAAAACCTGAGACGTCTGCAGGTCAGGTTTAATCCAGGGACTGTTGTAGGTGGCCTTCTGTGGCTGTGTGCTGCTCCAGGGGCATGGGGTGTGGGATGCATGGTTGGCCCGGAGCCATGACTGGGTGCTCCAGGGGTCTCCTCTCTGGTCTCTGGGGTCTTGGGCGGTGGAACCGAAGATGCTAGCTGCAGACAGGCTGACCTGGTCAGAGAAGCTGTCTCCGGAGGTGCCTGTTGCCCCTGACTCTGCATTAGACAGCTCAGCCGCTCCATCCTGCAGCGGCTTGAGGAAGGAGAAGGGAACTCTCTCTGCAGGTCGGGAATCCTCCACCTCCCTCTCTCTCTCCCTCCTCCTCTCTTCCCTCTTACCTTCACCTGTGTTTCTGATGGGAAGCTCCTCTGTCTCATCTCCCCTCTCTCTCCTGTTCTTCTTCCCCTTACTCTGCTGTTTTGACCTCTGTTTGGACTCGCTGGGCCTCACCTCCTCCTCCTCCTCTACTTCCTGTCTGTTCTTGGGTAAACTCTGGGTGCGTTTCCCGTTGTCCTTATCCCCTAAACTCTCACCTCTGTGACTGACCACCAGACCCTCCTCCTCGGGCCAATCCAGGTCTGTATCAGGAGTACCTCCTCCTCTTCTCCTCATTCCCCCCAGACTACCTCCTTTACTCTGCCTCTCCCCTCCTCCTCTATCCAGCCTTTCACTCTTCCTTGGCAGAGAGCGCATCGTATCTACTGCAGCCACACCCGCATCCTCTGGGTAGAGAGAGAAGGAGACTGATCTGGGATCATGGTCTGAGAGAGAGAGAGGGGGGGGGGGGCGAGAGGGGGATGAGAGGGCAGAGACAGAGGGGGGAGGAGAGGGCAGAGAGAGCGAGAGAGAGGTCAGAGAGAGAAAGGGCAGAGAGCGAGAGAGAGAGGGGGGGAGACAAGAAAAATATTCAGAAAGAGGGGTGGGGTGCAGAGGGAGAGGTGATAGGGAGTTAGAGGGAAAACACAAATTAGAAACCAGTTTCAAGTTTAACACAAACAACAAACAGTGTTATCCAAGTTTGAAGTAAAACAAAACAGGTGACGATGAGATGCGATGAACATGTAGAGAATAGCAAGCCTCGTGGCCTTCAGAATAGAAACACCAAGTCTGTTCATTTAATTCTCTTTGTTTCAGCAAGCCTAAGTACTGTAAATAATCACTGAGATAACACGACTGATGTTTCTACTGAAATACAATGATTATGGAGGCTAAACAACAACTTTTATTCAATTATATCTAGGTTTATAAAATTCTGGACATTTTTCAAAAATTCCCTGGTTTTCCCAAAATCCTGGTTGGAAGATTTTTTTGAATTGCAAGGGAATAAGCATGAAATCGGGGAAAACATCCAACCAAGATTTCTGGAAATTTTGTGAAAGAGACAAGAGTTTTTTTCAAACCTAGATCTAATCACAACTACACTTTGTGATAGTGTACTGTTGGATCCTATATGAATATGAGTGGTATATAAATATATGTCTGGAGGTACGACTCCCTGTGCATAGATATGATGTCCAAGAGCGAATAAACATGAACATAAGAGACAACCCTGCCGTTTACCTCTTGATAATGTAACTCAGGACAACAAGAATATGTGGTTCAGACTGTATGGTTCAGTTGGGAAGAGTGTGGCACTAGCAACACTAAGGTTGTTGGTTCAATTCACGCAGGGATCACATACTAGAATGGATAACAAGGTCTACTAAGTGGCATAGATCAAGATGAGTGGTTCTAGAACAGAAATCAAAGAGAAGAAGACTAACAGGAAGGGATACCAACCGCGTATTCTCTGTTCTGCCGATGACATAAAAACAAGGCTCTCCCTGCTTAGAGTTGGTCATACACAGAGACAGGCTGGAGAGCTCCACTGAGAAGGAGGAGGGACATAAAGAGGAGAGGGAAAGAAAGGGAAGGGACAGAACAAAGAATGAAGGAGACCACATGTACAGTCAGGGAAAAGAGAGAAATAGGAAATAAGAAATAAGAAAGTCAGGAAGATCCAACACTCTGAGAACTGAGACACTGAGGAACTGAGACTCTGAGACACTCAGACTCTGAGACACTGAGACACTGAGACTCTGAGACTCTGAGACACTGAGTCTGGAACGTATCCTCCCTTCCTCCCTGTCTCTTACCATAGTCTGGGACATATCTTTCCTCCCCTCTGTGTCTCTTACCATAGTCTGGGACGTATCCTCCCTTCCTCCCTGTCTCTTACCATAGTCTGGGACATATCTTTCCTCCCCTCCGTGTCTCTTACCATAGTCTGGGACGTATCCTCCCTTCCTCCCTGTCTCTTACCATAGTCTGGGCGTATCCTCCCTTCCCTGTCTCTTACCATAGTCTGGGACGTATCCTTCCTCCCTGTCTCTTACCATAGTCTGGGACGTATCCTTCCTCCCTTTCCTGTCTCTTACCATAGTCTGGGACGTATCCTTCCTCCCTTTCCTGTCTCTTACCATAGTTTGGGACGTATCCTTCCTCCCTGTCTCTTACCATAGTCTGGGACGTATCCTTCCTCCCTTTCCTGTCTCTTACCATAGTCTGGGACGTATCCTTCCTCCCTGTCTCTTACCATAGTCTGGGACGTATCCTTCCTCCCTTTCCTGTCTCTTACCATAGTCTGGGACGCATCCTTCCTCCCTGTCTCTTACCATAGTCTGGGACGTATCCTTCCTCCCTGTCTCTTACCATAGTCTGGGACGTATCCTTCCTCCCTGTCTCTTACCATAGTCTGGGACGCATCCTTCCTCCCTGTCTCTTACCATAGTCTGGGACGTATCCTTCTTCCCTGTCTCTTACCATAGTCTGGGACGTATCCTTCCTCCCTTCCCTGTCTCTTACCATAGTCTGGGACGTATCCTTCCTCCATGTCTCTTACCATAGTCTGGGACGTATCCTTCCTCCCTTCCCTGTCTCTTACCATAGTCTGGGACGTATCCTTCCTCCGTGTCTCTTACCATAGTCTGGGACGTATCCTTCCTCCGTGTCTCTTACCATAGTCTGGGACGTATCCTTCCTCCCTGTCTCTTACCATAGTCTGGGACGTATCCTTCCTCCCTTCCCTGTCTCTTACCATAGTCTGGGACGTATCCTTCCTCCCTTCCCTGTCTCTTACCATAGTCTGGGACGTATCCTTCCTCCCTTTCCTGTCTCTTACCATAGTCTGGGACGTATCCTTCCTCCCTTCCCTGTCTCTTACCATAGTCTGGGACGTATCCTTCCTCCCTTCCCTGTCTCTTACCATAGTCTGGGACGTATCCTTCCTCCCTGTCTCTTACTATAGTCTGGGACGCATCCTTCCTCCCTGTCTCTTACCATAGTCTGGGACGCATCCTTCCTCCCTGTCTCTTACCATAGTCTGGGACGTATCCTTCCTTCCTACCCTGTCTCTTACCATAGTCTGGGACGTATCCTTCCTCCCTGTCTCTTACCATAGTCTGGGACGTATCCTTCCTCCCTGTCTCTTACCATAGTCTGGGACGTATCCTTCCTTCCTACCCTGTCTCTTACCATAGTCTGGGACGCATCCTTCCTCCCTGTCTCTTACCATAGTCTGGGACGTATCCTTCCTCCCTGTCTCTTACCATAGTCTGGGACGTATCCTTCCTCCCTGTCTCTTACCAGAGTCTGGGACGTATCCTTCCTCCCTGTCTCTTACCATAGTCTGGGACGCATCCTTCCTCCCTCTCTTACCATAGTCTGGGACGTATCCTTCCTCCCTGTATCTTACCATAGTCTGGGACGTATCCTTCCTCCCTGTCTCTTACCATAGTCTGGGACGTATCCTTCCTCCCTGTCTCTTACCATAGTCTGGGACGTATCCTTCCTCCCTGTCTCTTACCATAGTCTGGGACGTATCCGTTTCCTTTCTTCAGTACCAGGTGTATACGATGTCCTCCTCTTCTTATCTGCTCTACGGCCTGGCTGTGGGTCATTCCTGTTGTACTGTCACCATTTATCTCCACCAGCTGGTCACTCACCTACACAACAGCAATACAATACAGGTTACACGACAACTACCACACACACACACACACACACACACACACAAACACACACACACACACACACACACACACACACACACACACACACACACACACACACACACACACACACACACACACACACACACACACACACACACACACACAGAGAGACACACACATACCCAGCTGACTGTCTCACCTGTATCTTGTGGCTGCGCGAGGCAGACCCACCCTCCATCAGTCCCCATCACACCCAGCTGACTGTCTCACCTGTATCTTGTGGCTGCGTGAGGCAGGTCCTCCCTCCATCAGTCCCAGGACATACAGGCCCATGTTGTACTCACTGCCCCCCGCGCAGACTGAAGCCAAAACCTGTAGGACCTCTCTCTAGGTCTACACTATAGTAACGCTGGTCCTGCTGCTAGAAGGAGAGAGTTAGAGAGGACAGAAAGATGATACTATCGCTCTGGGATTGACCGGGCAATTGTAAATACACCAAATTATTAGAGAGGAAATTATCTGACATGATGGACACACAAAACAACTATGAATAAATAAATTTAAAATGCACATACAAGCCTCACCTTGGGCCTCCGTCTGTGGCTTTTCCTTGTCCTGCCGTCAGCCTCTAACTCTGGGCCTTCTGACAGATTAGAGGAGTCTAAGGGAAGACAGATTAGAGGAGTCTAAGGGAAGACTGATTAGAGGAGTCTAAGGGAAGACTGATTAGAGGAGTCTAAGGGAAGACTGATTAGAGGAGTCTACGGGAAGACAGATTAGAAGAGTCTAAGGGAAGACTGATTAGAGGACTCTAAGGGAAGACAGATTAGAGGAGTCTAAGGGAAAACAGATTAGAGGAGTCTAAGGGAAGACTGATTAGAGGAGTCTAAGAGAAGACAGATTAGAGGAGTCTAAGGGAAGACAGATTAGAGGAGTCTAAGGGAAGACAGATTAGAGGAGTCTAAGGGAAGACAGATTAGAGGAGTCTAAGGGAAGACTGATTAGAGGACTCTAAGGGAAGACAGATTAGAGGAGTCTAAGGGAAGACAGATTAGAGGAGTCTAAGGGAAAACAGATTAGAGGACTCTAAGGGAAGACTGATTAGAGGAGTCTAAGGGAAGACAGATTAGAGGAGTCTAAGGGAAGACAGATTAGAGGACTCTAAGGGAAGACTGATTAGAGGAGTCTAAAGGAAGACTGATTAGAGGAGTCTAAGGGAAGACAGATTAGAGGAGTCTAAGGGAAGACAGATTAGAGGAGTCTAAGGGAAGACTGATTAGAGGAGTCTAAGGGAAGACTGATTAGAGGAGTCTAAGGGAAGACTGATTAGAGGAGTCTAAGGGAAGACAGATTAGAGGAGTCTAAGGGAAAACAGATTAGAGGAGTCTAAGGGAAGACTGATTAGAGGAGTCTAAGAGAAGACAGATTAGAGGAGTCTAAGGGAAGACAGATTAGAGGAGTCTAAGGGAAGACAGATTAGAGGAGTCTAAGGGAAGACAGATTAGAGGAGTCTAAGGGAAGACTGATTAGAGGACTCTAAGGGAAGACAGATTAGAGGAGTCTAAGGGAAGACAGATTAGAGGAGTCTAAGGGAAAACAGATTAGAGGACTCTAAGGGAAGACTGATTAGAGGAGTCTAAGGGAAGACAGATTAGAGGAGTCTAAGGGAAGACAGATTAGAGGACTCTAAGGGAAGACTGATTAGAGGAGTCTAAAGGAAGACTGATTAGAGGAGTCTAAGGGAAGACAGATTAGAGGAGTCTAAGGGAAGACAGATTAGAGGAGTCTAAGGGAAGACAGATTAGAGGAGTCTAAGGGAAGACAGATTAGAGGAGTCTAAGGGAAGACAGATTAGAGGAGTCTAAGGGAAGACAGATTAGAGGAGTCTAAGGGAAGACAGATTAGAGGACTCTAAGGGAAGACTGATTAGAGGACTCTAAGGGAAGACAGATTAGAGGAGTCTAAGGGAAGACAGATTAGAGGAGTCTAAGGGAAAACAGATTAGAGGACTCTAAGGGAAGACTGATTAGAGGAGTCTAAGGGAAGACAGATTAGAGGAGTCTAAGGGAAGACAGATTAGAGGACTCTAAGGGAAGACTGATTAGAGGAGTCTAAAGGAAGACTGATTAGAGGAGTCTAAGGGAAGACAGATTAGAGGAGTCTAAGGGAAGACAGATTAGAGGAGTCTAAGGGAAGACAGATTAGAGGAGTCTAAGGGAAGACAGATTAGAGGAGTCTAAGGGAAGACAGATTAGAGGAGTCTAAGGGAAGACAGATTAGAGGAGTCTAAGGGAAGACAGATTAGAGGACTCTAAGGGAAGACTGATTAGAGGAGTCTAAGGGAAGACAGATTAGAGGAGTCTAAAGGAAGACTGATTAGAGGAGTCTAAGGGAAAACAGATTAGAGGAGTCTAAGGGAAGACAGATTAGAGGAGTCTAAGGGAAGACAGATTAGAGGACTCTAAGGGAAGACAGATTAGAGGACTCTAAGGGAAGAAGAAAAGAAAGGTAAAGGGGCAATGTGCAGTTTCTTACACACATTTTTGGGGACTTTGGGAAATTCATGATATGAACCCATTGATTCTTGAAGAATATAACTTATAAATGCCTCATGAGCCTAGTTCATCTGTTGTACCCCATCAGAACACAAAACATGAACTTTTTTAACTTAAATGTTTGTAGTAAAAGTAAATGTAAACACAACACTAGAGCCTCAACACATGGTTAAAACTAGCATGTTGATAACATGAATGGTCAGTCCTTGCATCCATAGCTCTGTCTATGAATTTGAGAGTGGGCAGGTAGCCCAGTGGTTAGAGCGTTGGGCCAGTAACCAGCAGGTAGCCTAGTGGTTAGAGCGTTGGGCCAGTAACCAGCAGGTAGCCCAGTGGTTAGAGCGTTGGGCCAGTAACCAGCAGGTAGCCTAGTGGTCAGAGCGTTGGGCCAGTAACCAGCAGGTAGCCTAGTGGTTAGAGCGTTGGGCCAGTAACCAGCAGGTAGCCTAGTGGTCAGAGTGTTGGACTAGTAACCAGCAGGTAGCCTAGTGGTTAGAGCGTTGGGCCAGTAACCAGCAGGTAGCCTAGTGGTCAGAGCGTTGGGCCAGTAACCAGCAGGTAGCCTAGTGGTTAGAGCGTTGGGCCAGTAACCAGCAGGTAGCCTAGTGGTCAGAGTGTTGGGCCAGTAACCAGCAGGTAGCCTAGTGGTCAAAGTGTTGGACTAGTAACCAGCAGGTAGCCTAGTGGTTAGAGCGTTGGGCCAGTAACCAGCAGGTAGCCTAGTGGTCAAAGTGTTGGACTAGTAACCAGCAGGTAGCCTAGTGGTTAGAGCGTTGGACTAGTAACCAGCAGGTAGCCTAGTGGTCAGAGCGTTGGGCCAGTAACCAGCAGGTAGCCTAGTGGTTAGAGCGTTGGGCCAGTAACCAGCAGGTAGCCTAGTGGTCAAAGTGTTGGACTAGTAACCAGCAGGTAGCCTAGTGGTTAGAGCGTTGGGCCAGTAACCAGCAGGTAGCCTAGTGGTCAAAGTGTTGGACTAGTAACCAGCAGGTAGCCTAGTGGTTAGAGCGTTGGACTAGTAACCAGCAGGTAGCCTAGTGGTTAGAGTGTTGGACTAGTAACCAGCAGGTAGCCTAGTTGTTAGAGCGTTGGGCCAGTAACCAGCAGGTAGCCTAGTGGTCAGAGTGTTGGGCCAGTAACCAGCAGGTAGCCTAGTGGTCAGAGTGTTAGACTAGTAACCAGCAGGTAGCCCAGTGGTTAGAGTGTTGGACTAGTAACCAGCAGGTAGCCTAGTGGTTAGAGTGTTGGACTAGTAACCAGCAGGTAGCCTAGTGGTTAGAGTGTTGGGCCAGTAACCAGTAGGTAGCCTAGTGGTTAGAGCGTTGGGCCAGTAACCAGTAGGTAGCCTAGTGGTTAGAGCGTTGGGCCAGTAACCAGCAGGTAGCCTAGTGGTTAGAGCGTTGGGCCAGTAACCAGCAGGTAGCCTAGTGGTTAGAACATTGGGCCAGTAACCGAAAGGTTGCTGGATCGAATCCCCGAGCTGACAAGGTAAAAAACTGTCGTTCTACGCCTGAACAAGGCAGTTAACCCACTGTTCCCCGGTTGGCTGTCATTGTAAATAAGAATTTGTTCTTAACAATAAATTATCAAGGTCACCCCTTCTCCTAGGATATAACTAGATATTGGTATGTATATAACTAGACATTGGTAGGTATATAACTAGATATAACTAGATATTGGTAGGTATATAACTAGATATAACTAGATATTGGTATGTATATAACTAGACATTGGTAGGTATATAACTAGATATAACTAGATATTGGTATGTATATAACTAGATATAACTAGATATTGGTATGTATATAACTAGATATTGGTATGTATATAACTAGATATAGGTAGGTATATAACTAGATATTGGTATGTATATAACTAGATATTGGTATGTATATAACTAGATATTGGTATGTATATAACTAGATATTGGTATGTATATAACTAGATATTGGTATGTATATAACTAGATATAGGTATGTATATAACTAGATATAACTAGATATTGGTATGTATATAACTAGATATTGGTATGTATATAACTAGATATAACTAGATATTGGTATGTATATAACTAGATATTGGTATGTATATAACTAGATATAGGTATGTATATAACTAGATATTGGTATGTATATAACTAGATATTGGTAGGTATATAACTAGATATAACTAGATATAGGTATGTATATAACTAGATATTGGTAGGTATATAACTAGATATAACTAGATATAGGTATGTATATAACTAGATATAGGTATGTATATAACTAGATATTGGTAGGTATATAACTAGATATAACTAGATATAGGTATGTATATAACTAGATATAACTAGATATAACTAGATATAACTAGATATAACTAGATATAACTAGATATTGGTATGTATATAACTAGATATTGGTAGGTATATAACTAGATATAACTAGATATAGGTATGTATATAACTAGATATAGGTATGTATATAACTAGATATTGGTAGGTATATAACTAGATATAGGTATGTATATAACTAGATATTGGTATGTATATAACTAGATATAGGTATGTATATAACTAGATATAGGTATGTATATAACTAGATATTGGTAGGTATATAACTAGATATAACTAGATATAGGTATGTATATAACTAGATATAACTAGATATAACTAGATATAACTAGATATAACTAGATATAACTAGATATAACTAGATATTGGTATGTATATAACTAGATATTGGTAGGTATATAACTAGATATAACTAGATATAGGTATGTATATAACTAGATATAGGTATGTATATAACTAGATATTGGTAGGTATATAACTAGATATAACTAGATATAGGTATGTATATAACTAGATATAGGTATGTATATAACTAGATATATGTATGTATATAACTAGATATTGGTATGTATATAACTAGATATTGGTATGTATATAACTAGATATAACTAGATATTGGTATGTATATAACTAGATATTGGTATGTATATAACTAGATATAGGTATGTATATAACTAGATATTGGTATGTATATAACTAGATATTGGTAGGTATATAACTAGATATTGGTATGTGTATATAACTAGATATTGGTATGTATATAACTAGATATAGGTATGTATATAACTAGATATTGGTATGTATATAACTAGATATTGGTATGTATATAACTAGATATTGGTATGTATATAACTAGATATTGGTATGTATATAACTAGATATTGGTATGTATATAACTAGATATTGGTATGTATATAACTAGATATTGGTATGTATATAACTAGATATTGGTATGTATATAACTAGATATTGGTATGTATATAACTAGATATTGGTATGTATATAACTAGATATTGGTATGTATATAACTAGATATTGGTAGGTATATAACTAGATATTGGTAGGTATATAACTAGATATTGGTAGGTATATAACTAGATATTGGTATGTATATAACTAGATATTGGTATGTATATAACTAGATATTGGTATGTATATAACTAGATATAGGTATGTATATAACTAGATATAGGTATGTATATAACTAGATATAACTAGATATTGGTAGGTATATAACTAGATATAGGTATGTACAGTGCCTTGCGAAAGTATTCGGCCCCCTTGAACTTTGCGACCTGTTGCCACATTTCAGGCTTCAAACATAAAGATATAAAACTGTATTTTTTTGTTGAAGAATCAACAACAAGTGGGACACAATCATGAAGTGGAACAACATTTATTGGATATTTCAAACTTTTTTAACAAATCAAAAACTGAAAAATTGGGCGTGCAAAATTATTCAGCCCCTTTACTTTCAGTGCAGCAAACTCTCTCCAGAAGATCAGTGAGGATCTCTGAATGATCCAATGTTGACCTAAATGACTAATGATGATAAATACAATCCACCTGTGTGTAATCAAGTCTCCGTATAAATGCACCTGCACTGTGATAGTCTCAGAGGTCCGTTAAAAGCGCAGAGAGCATCATGAAGAACAAGAAACACACCAGGCAGGTCCGAGATACTGTTGTGAAGAAGTTTAAAGCCGGATTTGGATACAAAAAGATTTCCCAAGCTTTAAACATCCCAAGGAGCACTGTGCAAGCGATAATATCGAAATGGAAGGAGTATCAGACCACTGCAAATCTACCAAGACCTGGCCGTCCCTCTAAACTTTCAGCTCATACAAGGAGAAGACTGATCAGAGATGCAGCCAAGAGGCCCATGATCACTCTGGATGAACTGCAGAGATCTAAAGCTGAGGTGGGAGACTGTCCATAGGACAACAATCAGTCGTATATTGCACAAATCTGGCCTTTATGGAAGAGTGGCAAGAAGAAAGCCATTTCTTAAAGATATCCATAAAAAGTGTTGTTTAAAGTTTGCCACAAGCCACCTGGGAGACACACCAAACATGTGGAAGAAGGTGCTCTGGTCAGATGAAACCAAAATGGAACTTTTTGGCAACAATGCAAAATGTTATGTTTGGCGTAAAAGCAACACAGCTCATCACCCTGAAACATGGTGGTGGCAGCATCATGGTTTGGGCCTGCTTTTCTTCAGCAGGGACAGGGAAGATGGTTAAAATTGATGGGAAGATGGATGGAGCCAAATACAGGACCATTCTGGAAGAAAACCTGATGGAGTCTGCAAAAGACCTGAGACTGGGACGGAGATTTGTCTTCCAACAAGACAATGATCCAAAACATAAAGCAAAATCTACAATGGAATGGTTCAAAAATAAACATATCCAGGTGTTAGAATGGCCAAGTCAAAGTCCAGCCCTGAATCCAATCGAGAATCTGTGGAAAGAACTGAAAACTGCTGTTCACAAATGCTCTCCATCCAACCTCACTGAGCTCGAGCTGTTTTGCAAGGAGGAATGGGAAAAAATGTCAGTCTCTCGATGTGCAAAACTGATAGAGACATACCCCAAGCGACTTACAGCTGTAATCGCAGCAAAGGTGGAGCTACAAAGTATTAACTTAAGGGGGCTGAATAATTTTGCACGCCCAATTTTTCAGTTTTTGATTTGTTAAAAAAGTTTGAAATATCCAATAAATGTCGTTCTACTTCATGATTGTGTCCCACTTGTTGTTGATTCTTTACAAAAAAATACAGTTTTATGTCTTTATGTTTGAAGCCTGAAATGTGGCAAAAGTTCGCAAAGTTCAAGGGGGCCGAATACTTCCGCAAGGTACTGTATATAACTAGATATTGGTATGTATATAACTAGATATAGGTATGTATATAACTAGATATTGGTAGGTATATAACTAGATACTGGTATGTATATAACTAGATATTGGTATGTATATAACTAGATATTGGTATGTATATAACTAGATATTGGTAGGTATATAACTAGATATAACTAGATATTGGTAGGTATATTAATAGATATTGGTAGGTATATAACTAGATATAACTAGATATTGGTATGTATATAACTAGATATAACTAGATATTGGTAGGTATATAACTAGATATTGGTATGTATATAACTCAATGGTGTTAGATATTGGTTTGTATATAACTAGATATAACTAGATATTGGTAGGTATATAACTAGATATAACTAGATATTGGTAGGTATATAACTAGATATTGGTGTGTATATAACTAGATATTGGTATGTGTATATAACTAGATATAGGTAGGTATATAACTAGATATTGGTATGTATATAACTAGATATAGGTAGGTATATAACTAGATATAGGTAGGTATATAACTAGATATTGGTATGTATATAACTAGATATAGGTAGGTATATAACTAGATATTGGTAGGTATATAACTAGATATTGGTATGTGTATATAACTAGATATAGGTACGTATATAACTAGATATTGGTATGTATATAACTAGATATAACTAGACATTGGTAGGTATATAACTAGATATTGGTGTGTATATAACTAGATATAGGTAGGTATATAACTAGATATAACTAGATATTGGTATGTGTATAACTAGATATTGGTAGGTATATAACTAGATATTGGTATGTGTATATAACTAGACATTGGTAGGTATATAACTAGACATTGGTATGTATATAACTAGATATTGGTAGGTATATAACTAGATATTGGTAGGTATATAACTAGATATTGGTAGGTATATAACTAGATATAGGTGTGTATATAACTAGATATAGGTATGTATATAACTAGATATAGGTATGTATATAACTAGATATTGGTAGGTATATAACTAGATATAACTAGATATTGGTATGTATATAACTAGATATAACTAGATATTGGTGTGTATATAACTAGATATTGGTGTGTATATAACTAGATATAACTAGATATTGGTGTGTATATAACTAGATATAACTAGATATTGGTGTGTATATAACTAGATATTGGTATGTATATAACTAGATATTGGTATGTATATAACTAGATATTGGTATGTATATAACTAGACATTGGTATGTATATAACTAGATATAACTAGATATTAGTATGTATATAACTAGATATAACTAGATATTGGTAGGTATATAACTAGATATAACTAGATATTGGTAGGTATATAACTAGATATTGGTAGGTATATAACTAGATATTGGTATGTATATAACTAGATATTGGTAGGTATATAACTAGATATAACTAGATATTGGTAGGTATATAACTAGATATAGGTAGGTATATAACTAGATATTGGTATGTATATAACTAGATATTGGAATGTATATAACTCACTGGGGTTAAGTCTTGGTATGATGGTGAGTCTGAGTGTGTTTCCAGCACGTCTCAGTATCTGTGCCAGGTCTCTGTGAGGCAGGGTGACAACGGACCGTCCCTCCACTGACTCTAGCTGGTCACCCGGCTGGATCTGACCTGACCGGGCCGCAGGGCTGCCCCGACGCACAGTCACAAACCTATGGGACAGCATGGGCGAGGCTGGAGAGAGGCAGACAGAGAGGGAGAGAGAGTTTAATCAGTATTGTCAGTCGTTAACCGTGTTAACCGGTGAAGAGTTACGGTATAGTACTATGGAGTACTACAGTATATCAATAACTCTGTTTCTCTCTAGGTATCAGGAAGGACATGTAAACATAATGAAGGAAAAAGTATGAAAACTGATGCAGTCACTACTGTAGTGACTCTGGATCAGAGAGTCTGCTAAATGACTCACTACTGTAGTGGCTCTGGATCAGAGAGTCTGCTAAATGACTCACTACTGTAGTGACTCTGGATAAGAGAGTCTGCTAAATGACTCACTACTGTAGTGGCTCTGGATAAGAGAGTCTGTTAAATGACTCACTACTGTAGTGACTCTGGATCAGAGAGTCTGCTAAATGACTCACTACTGTAGTGACTCTGGATCAGAGAGTCTGCTAAATGACTCACTACTGTAGTGACTCTGGATAAGAGAGTCTGCTAAATGACTCACTACTGTAGTGGCTCTGGATAAGAGAGTCTGCTAAATGACTCACTACTGTAGTGACTCTGGATCAGAGAGTCTGCTAAATGACTCACTACTGTAGTGGCTCTGGATAAGAGAGTCTGCTAAATGACTCACTACTGTAGTGGCTCTGGATAAGAGAGTCTGCTAAATGACTCACTACTGTAGTGACTCTGGATCAGAGAGTCTGCTAAATGACTCACTACTGTAGTGGCTCTGGATAAGAGAGTCTGCTAAATGACTCACTACTGTAGTGGCTCTGGATAAGAGAGTCTGCTAAATGACTCACTACTGTAGTGACTCTGGATCAGAGAGTCTGCTAAATGACTCACTACTGTAGTGGCTCTGGATAAGAGAGTCTGCTAAATGACTCACTACTGTAGTGACTCTGGATCAGAGAGTCTGCTAAATGACTCACTACTGTAGTGGCTCTGGATAAGAGAGTCTGCTAAATGACTCACTACTGTAGTGACTCTGGATCAGAGAGTCTGCTAAATGACTCACTACTGTAGTGGCTCTGGATAAGAGAGTCTGCTAAATGACTCACTACTGTAGTGGCTCTGGATAAGAGAGTCTGCTAAATGACTCACTACTGTAGTGACTCTGGATCAGAGAGTCTGCTAAATGACTCACTACTGTAGTGGCTCTGGATAAGAGAGTCTGCTAAATGACTCACTACTGTAGTGACTCTGGATCAGAGAGTCTGCTAAATGACTCACTACTGTAGTGACTCTGGATTAGAGAGTCTGCTAAATGACTCACTACTGTAGTGACTCTGGATTAGAGAGTCTGCTAAATGACTCACTACTGTAGTGACTCTGGATCAGAGAGTCTGCTAAATGACTCACTACTGTCGTGACTCTGGATCAGAGAGTCTGCAAAATGACTCACTACTGTAGTGACTCTGTATAAGGGTTCTATCTGGGTTACATACAGGAGCAGGGGAGGTTCTAGAATAGAGACAGGGTTCTATCTGGGTTACAGACTGGAGCAGGGGAGGTTCTAGAATAGAGACAGGGTTCTATCTGGGTTACAGACTGGAGAAGGGGAGGTTCTAGAAAAGAGACAGGGTTCTATCTGGGTTACAGACTGGAGCAGGGGAGGTTCTAGAATAGAGACAGGGTTCTCTCTGGGTTACAGACTGGAGCAGGGGACAATAGTAAATAACCTAGCTTGTATCTCTACCTCTCTAACAGTAAATAACCTAGCTTGTATCTCTACCTCTCTAACAGTAAATAACCTAGCTTGTATCTCTACTTCTCTAATTGTTTAGATGTCGATGGAGTTAAGGGATCTTGTTATAGAAGAATTTACAGGATATATTTTCCCTGCCGTTCCTATAATACCAATCCCACGCTCACATTTATCCTCCAGCGGAGGGCACACACACACACACACACACACACACACACACACACACACACAGCTGGATAACAGAGCCCCAGCTGGAACTAGATCTCTGTCAGTCTGAGCACAGCTGTTCTATCTCCTGAGTGGGAGGGAGGGAGGGAGGGAGGAGGGAGGATGGTGGGAGGGAGGGAGGGAGGGAGGGAGGGAGGGTGGTGGGAGGGAGGGAGGGAGGGGAGGGAGGGGAGGGGAGGATGGTGGGAGAGAGGGAGGGAGGGAGGGAGGGAGGGAGGGAGGGAGGGAGGGAGGGAGGAGGGAGGGAGGGAGGAGGGAGGGAGGGAGGGAGGGAGGGGAGGGAGGATGGTGGGAGGGAGGGAGGGAGGGAGGGAGGGAGGGAGGGAGGGAGGGGAGGGAGGGAGGGAGGGGAGGGAGGGAGGGAGGGAGGGAGGGAGGGAGGGAGGGAGGAGGGAGGGAGGGAGGGAGGGAGGGAGGGAGGGGAGGGAGGGGGGGAGGATGGTGGGAGGGAGGGAGGGAGGAGGAGGGAGGGAGGGAGGGAGGGAGGGAGGGAGGGAGGGAGGGAGGGAGGGAGGGAGGGAGGGAGGGAGGGAGGGGGAGGGAGGGAGGAAAGAGAAGAAAGAGAGAAAGGGAGAGAAAGAGAGAAAGAGAGAAAGAGAGCGAGGATGAGGGAGGCAAGAGGGGGGAGAGAAGGGAGGGGGGAGAATGAGGAGAGGACAGAGGGAGTGGGGAGAGAATAAGAGCAGACGGATAGAGAGAGAGAAATAGGGAGACAGACTATTAAGGATCAGCCATTTCTGTACGTTACTGGGTATTTATCCAGTAAAAAGAATCACGGCTTACGTTGAATTATTACATAACTATCTAACTCCCGGAGGTCTGTCTGTCTGTCTGTCTGTCTGTCTGTCTGTCTCTAGAAAACAACATACTCTGACACACCGTGCCTGTCTGTCTGTCTGTCTGTCTGTCTGTCTCTAGAAAACAACATCACTCTGACACACCGTGCCTGCCTGCCTGTCTGTCTGTCTGTCTGTCTGTCTGTCAAAACAACACCAATCACTGAGATGTTTCAGTGTTTTCACAAGGAGATGATGAGAACTGAATAATCAATATTACTGACCTCGTTTATTTAGCAAAGGTCCCATAATAACCTGCCTCCATCTGTGTGTGTGTGTGTGTATCTGTGCGTGTATCTGTGTCTGTGTGTGTGTATATATATATATATATATATGTGTGTGTGTGTGTATCTGTGTGTATGTGTGTGTGTGT